>NW_015386126.1:1770042-1820125 GCF_001527695.2 Protobothrops mucrosquamatus
GATATGGATGGTTCTTTGCGGTCTTAGTCATTTTCCCCCATTTGCTTACTTAAATGTTACGAGTTGGTAATGAGTTTTCGAAGAACTCTATGAGGGCAAAAGTTGTCACGTGTGCTACATTTTCCAATGTGGCTGTGATCCAGAAATACTTGACTCTTGGCGGGCAGCCACTGGTTCGCACAATACTCTCCACACGGTCAGCTAGCAATCTAGTGGTTTCGTTTGCATAACATGCAAACTTTGATGAACTTTTTAACCTCGATTCATTTTTGGGGTGACTTGTCCTGCGGACCCTAACCCCTTGTGTTCACTTATGGCGGGTTGTATTGTGGTGACTCTAAAACGTGGATTTATCTAGTGGTCAAATTTTGCCTGTTGAGTGTGTGTTCCTCGGGTCTGCTGGTCCAGGGTTTTACCCAGATATTTCTCCCAAAGGCTGCACTTGGCTGACACTTTGAACTTTCCAAAGTTGGTGGAACTTAGAGGAAACTTTGTAGAGGTCTGTGATTTTGGCCGCTTGAGTAATTTCCTCTTACGTGGGATGGGTTTAAAGGCATTTAAGTTGCTATCCGAACCTTGGAAAGAGTATATTCTGTTACGATTCTGCCTTGGCAGAGCCCTTGGTACACCTGAGGATTACTGTACAGGTGGTCCTCAACTTACGACCACAACGGAGCCCCAAAGGTCCATTGCTAAGCAAGACAGTGGCTAAGAGAATTTTGCCCCATTTTACGACCTTTCTTGTCTCAGTAGTTAAGTGAATCACTGCCGTTGTTAAGTCAATAAGCCGGTTGTTAAGTGAATATGGCCTCCCCCATTGACTTTGCTTGTCAGAAAGTCACAAAAGGGGATCACGTGACCCCAGGATACTGCAACCGTCATAAATACTTGTCAGTTGCCAAGCACCCAAAAATTGATCATGTAGGCATGGGGATGTTGCAACTGTCATAAGTGTGAAAAAAGGTCATATGTCATTTTTTCAGTGCTATTGTAACTTCGAGTGGTCACTAAACGAATGCACGTCAAGGACTACCTGTAGTAACTTGCCAGCCGTTTTGGAAAAGGTGACGTTCTCTTGAAACCACCGAGTTTTCTTCCCTTGACACATTCTTCCATCCCTCTATTTTCCTGTGGGAATGAGGCGCACGGCGTATCTACCTTTCTGTGACGACGCTGACCTCCCTTAACAGGAGAGCTGTGGGCAGCTGAGACCAAAAGGAGCAGGGCAATAACGTGAGAGATTTTACAGAATTGCTCGACATTCGTGGCTCTGCCATATGATCTATGCCAGGGGTAGGCAACCTGGGCTCTTTTATGACTCCTGGACTTCAACTCCCAGAATTCCTCAGCCGGCTATGCTGAGGGGAAAGGGAGAGGTTTCCAAGCTGAGCCAGGCTGGCTCAGGAATTCTGGGAGTTGAAGTCCACGAGTCATAAAAGAGCCAAGGTTGCCTACCCCTGATCTATGCCATGGCCCTCAAATGGGCTGAGTTCAGTGATGGGAGTTGTTGAGGACTCATACATTCCTTGGGCTGGAAGGGACCTTGGAGGTCTTCTAGTCCAACCCCCTGCACGAGACCTTATTGTTTTCCAGATTAGTGTCTGTCCGATCTTTTCTTGAAGTCCTCCAGAGCACTCACAGTTCTCGGAGGCAAGCTATCCTATTGATTAATTTCACTGTTAGGAAATTCCTCCTCATTTCCAGATTGGATCTCCCTTTGATCAGCTGCCCTCAACTCATCCTGGAAAATCCTTCCACAGACAGCTTGGCTGATGGATCCTCTCACTTTCCAAGCTATGCATAAGCCCAGATTGTGATCTTGTTTCCTTGGGATGCACCCTGAGTCTTGCCTCACTTTTTCAGAAGCGAAACTGTGATTAACATTCCTATTTTTCCTGCCTCAATCTGAGAATAGAATAGAGCTGGAAGGGACTTTGGAGGTCCTCTAGTCCAGCCCCCTGCTCAAGCAGGAGAACTGTCCTATACCATCTCAGACAAGTGACTGTCCAGTCTCTTCTTTAAAACTTCCAGTGATGGAGCGCCCGCAATTTCTGGAGGCAAGCTGTTCCACTGGTTAATTGTCCTCACTGTCAGGAACTTTCTCCTTAATTCCAGGTTGCTTCTCTCTTTGATTAGTTTCCATCCATTGTTTCTTATCCTGCCCTCTGGTGCTTTGGAGAATAATGTGACCCCCCTCTTCTTTGTGGCAGCCCCTCAAATACTGGAATACTGCTATCATGTCTCCCCTATTTCTTCTTTTCTTTAGATTAGCCAAACCCAACTCCTGCAGCGGTTCTTCATATGTTTTAGTCTCCAGGCCTTTGTTCATCTTAGTTGCTCTTCTCTGATCATTTTCCAAGGTCTCAACATCTTTTTTGTAGTATGGTGACCAAAATTGGCTGCAGTATTCCAGGTGTAGTCTTACTAGGGTTTTATAAAGCGGTACTAATACCTCGCGTGATCTTGATTCTATGCCTCTGTTTATACAACCCAGGATTGTATTAGCTTTTTTGGCTGCTGCTGCACAACTGCTGGCTCATAGTCAAGTGATCATCTACCTAGGACTCCAAGGTTCCTCTCACACTTACTGTTTTTCAGCCAGGTCTTGCCCAATCTGTTCTTGTAGCTTTGATTTTTCCTACCTAAACGTAAAACTTTGCTTTTCTCCACATCTCTGTATGCCTTCTTGGAAGCAAATCGGCCGGCTGAAGGATGAGGCAGGGAAGTTGATATTCTTGAGAAGGGCTTGGCCTCCTCCTCCTCCTTCCTCCAGTTTTGAGAAGCATGACTTCACTGGCATTATGCCACATCTGATTTTGGTGATTCAGCCCCAGGTTTTGAAACTGATCTGTGGTACGGTATTTCTCTTTAAGTGTGTGTGTGGTGTGTGTTTTTGTTTGTTTAACTTACTGGCACTGACAATTTTATTTCCCCATTTCATTCCCCAATAGTTTTTTTTTTCTTTTTTTCAGACTTGTTATGAAAGTTCCTTTCTGTTTTTGAAGATAGGGTTCTGACGTTGCCAAATGGTCAGATCTCACTCCTTAAAAGGAGTGCCCTTGGAGAGTCAGATGACAGATTAATTCAAGGAATTAATTGAAAAGCTCATAAAACTATGGAATTGTTGACTTTCGTGCTTAAGTCATCCCCAGAATCTGGTGTTCAAAAATAGGCTGCCTCTCAATACCAATTTTCCCCTTGGTCTAATCCAGGGGTCTCCAGACTTGGCAACTTTTAAGACTTGTGGACTTCAACTCCCAGAATTCCTCAGCCAGCCATGACTCTGCAAGAAAAGTCCCTTGTGGGCCGTGAATTCCACAAGTCAAGGAAACATTGTGATTTTCTAAGATGGACAGTATTTAATATTTATTGTTATGTATATGTAGGGGTATGGGTCTATACCAGGGGTAGGCAACCTTGGCTCTTTTATGACGTGTGGACTTCAACTCCCAGAATTCCTGAGCCAGCCATGCTGAGGGGAAAGGGAGAGGTTTCCGAGCTGAGCCATGCTGGCTCAGAATTCTGGGAGTTGAAGTCCACAAGTCATGAGGGGGCCATAGTTCCCCCATGCTGGCTCAGGAATTCTGGGAGTTGAAGTACACGAGTCCTAAAAGAGCCAAGGTTGCCTACCCCTGGTCTGTACATACGTTGCATATAGTATGTTTAGGTGTGTGTCATGTATGTGTTTCACACATACATGACACACACAAATGAACTAAATTTCATTTCAGGACCTCAATTGGACTGAGATTAGCACATGACCATCCACCCCCACCCCACCCCAACTCGAGTATTGTAAAGCACAAGTCCTACCGTCCACGTCTCACAATATCACAACTGTGCATAGACAAACAGTTGCACTTGTTGAAGCCAAGAAGGAGAGAGGGGAGGGGGGACCCCCCCCAAACTGCCACAGAGTCTCCAAGCAGCTGTTTTGCAGTGGGGGGGGAGGGAATTAAAAAAAGAAAGACAATCCTTTACATAAAACAGGTGCCTCCACTGCTGACAAGGATGAACGATGGCAACTGTCTGTCGCCCAGGACTCTCTGTTTAAAATTTTAGCTGAGGGAGGGAGGCCGGAAGGGTTTTAGGGTTCCTAAAAGTCAATCAATGCTTTCCCTAAACTTTCCCAGCCGGTGCATGGGCTCTCCAGGCGCATGGCGCTGCGTTTCCCATCATCCCCCGATCTCAAACCGAGACCCATCCTTTCCCTGCTTCAGCAGGCGGTCAAGTTGGTCGCTGACTTGGCTGGGGATGATAGGGGGTGTAGTTCCTACGGCCACCAAATAGAAGAAGTTTCTCTTCCCTAATAAGCCTGGAGAGAGGGGAGAAGGACGGAAAAGCAGGTGTCTCCCAGTCTCCCAAAAGCGGATGTTTACATTTGCATCCCAACTTAGTACTCGTAGTTATTTTTTTCTTTTTTGTTGTTTCTCCTTTCTCTTCCGTAGGGCTTCCCACCCTTCCTCTTTTCAGCTTAATTTCTCCATGCCTTTCCACCCCTTCCTCAGATCTCTTCCACCATCCCCTTTTCCTTCTCTCTTTCTCCCTTTGAAGGTTCCGGGGAAGGGGGCTTGTAGTCCCTCTCTGGCCGGAAGGCTTCTGAAAAGGGGCTGAGATGGTTCCAGCCCCCCCCCCCCTCCTTCTCTTTTCTCCCTGGGTGTCTTTTGTTTTCCTGAAAACTTGTCATCATGTCCAGTAATCCTCTCAAAAACTGTTCCTTTAGTTGCGGTAAGCCATGATCTCATACTTACAGAACATTAAACTGGAAAGGTTTCTTTCTTTCTTTCTTTCTTTCTTTCTTTCTTTCTTTCTTTCTTTCTTTCTTTCTTTCTTTCTTTCTTTCTTTCTTTCTTTCTTCTTTCTTTCTTCCTTCCTTCCTTCCTTCCTTCCTTCCTTCCTTCCTTCCTTCCTTCCTTCTTCCTTCTTCCTTCTTTCCTTCCTCTTTCTTCCTCTCTCTCTCTCTCTCTCTCTCTCTCTCTCTCTCTCTCTCTCTCTCTCTCTCTCTCTCTCTCTCTCTCTCTCTCTTCCTTTCTCCCTCCCTCCCTCCCTCCCTCTCTCTCCCCCCTCTCTCCAACTCCCCTTCCCCCTTCCCTTTGTACAGTATGTGAGTGTTTTGGATAAGCTCCCTGACCCTTCAGAGGAGAAATGACATGCAAACTTTTTTAGCAAACATGAGCTGGAAGTGGATGTGGGGGCAGAAATAGCTAGAAACAATTTTGTGCCTGGCTTCCTGTTTTTGGAGAGAGTGCCAGGGAACAAAATGCCCAGGATTCAAATGGAATAGGGCCGCCAGATAATTTTGCACTCTGGAAGTTGTGCTCCTTGTGGATCTGTTGAAACAGCGGCGCGTAAAAAGTGGTGCCTGTTTGTGATGCCTTCGGTTACTTAATTAAGTAGCAGATCACTACTTTGTGACTAAGCTTCGTTTTATTCAAGAATGTTAATATTTTGTGAAGGAGACAAATGAAGTTAAAGAAGTGCAAATTGGCTCATGGCTGCATCAGTCCCGGTGCCTGTGTGCAAAGTTCTACAACTGACAAGATCTGGTGCCTGCTCATTGTTGTTGTTGTTGTTGTTGTTGTTGTTGTTGTTGTTGTTGTTGTTGTTGTTGTTGTTGTTGTTGTTGTTGCTCTTCTTCTTCTTCTTCTTCTTCTTCTTCTTCTTCTTCTCCTCCTCCTCCTCCTCCTCCTCCTCCTCCTCCTCCTAACTTCCAAGTATTTGTAAACCCCTTTCATTGGATTCTGAGCACTCCAACCAAGATGGGTATATAATAGCTGACCTTTTTTCCCCAAAGAATGTCAACTTCATTTTGCAAATCCCAATCTTTTTCCATTTGTTTTCGTCAGTTTGCCTATCTCCTGATAAGGCTACATCTCTGCCCCCCCCCCATTTTTTTTTCCTTTTCAGCAACAATTAACGCCTGGTGGCTTGTGTTCAGGCGCCTGTCAGTCGCTTGTTCTTACTGTTCTTACATGTAACTCAAATTGTCATCGTGGCGCCAGGCACCAAAGCTTATTAAAGCAGGGTTGGTCGCTGTGGAAGAGCCTCCAAATCTCCATTTTTGGGGATCTTCCCCCCCTGTCATATGTGAAACCCCCTCTTAAACTGAACATCCTTAGCAGAGTTTACAGTTGGTTTGACACTGGAAGCTCATGAGAACTATCCTGAGAGCACTGAAGAAGGTTTAACATACTCAAAACACCATGAAATGCTCCTTCACAATCTGGGGAGGGGGCATAAGGGGCAAGAATGAAAAGTCCATCCAGGCTAGCTTTTGTAAAACAGCCCCCCACTCTCTTTGTCATATTGCCTCCCTCCCCAGCTGCAACACTCAGGGTGGCTATGGGTCACTCAAAGAGTTTCATCTAGGAATATTCCCGTGGGCTGCAGGCATTGGCTTGATTGATTTCTGCCTTGTGTAAATATATTACACAAAGGAGCAGGAACGCGGAAGGAGTGTCCACACCCAGGCCAGAGAATCCAAATAACGTTTATATTGGAGGGATGACTGCTTTGGGAAAAGTCCTGGTCGATTGACCTGTCTTCTAATGAATTAATGAAATATAAATAATTGTTTTTCCAACCCTGGCAACTTTAAGGTGTGTGGACTTCAACTCCCAGAATTCCCTAGCCAGCATGGATGCACTGATGTCAATCATCTTATCTATAGCAGCAAGCTAAAGTACATTTCTGCATCTTGCTTATTTCTTAAAGAGCGGACGGACGGGCCCTTCACTTCACAGAGTTCTGATTTTTGAGAGGCAAATTAGGATGGGAAAATCTCTTTATAGGCTGGGTTCTAAATTAGGGTCATGACTGAATGCTAGGAGAAAAATGGAGATGACTAAGAGGGATGAGATTGGGTGGGATATGCAGAGTGGATAAATATTCTCCTGAGTTGAGGTCAAGTCAGGGACATCCACAGGTTGCCAGCTTGACTTTGTTGTGCTTCTCTATCTCAATATTGACCCTCTGAGCGTTTTGTGATATCGGTCAAAGTTGCTCAGATTGTGGTATCTACTGGAGCAGGCACAAAAACACTTTAAAATGGACCCAGCCCATGTATTATTTAAGGATGCAGTTTGGAAAAGGGTTGTGTGTGTGAGAGAGAGATGGTATATATGGTGTGTCATGGTAAAAGGAGAGGAGGGGAGAAATCTATCTAGTAAGCTTAAATATGAGCCAGCAGTGTGCAGCAGCAGCCAAAAAAGGTAATACAATCCTTGGTTGTACAAACAGAGGCATAGAATCAAAATCACATGAAGAATTAGTACCGCTTTATAAAAACTATGTAACAATAGTAATAGCACTTAGACTTATATACCGCTTCACAGTGCTTTACAGCCCTCTCTAAGCAGTTTACAGAGTCAGCATATCGCCTCCAACACTCTGGGTCCTCATTTTACTGACCTCAGAAGGATGGAAGGCTGAGTCAACCTTGAGCCCATCAGGGTCAAAGAAATCAAACTCCTGGCAGTGTGAGCAGAGTTAGCCTGCAATAACTGCATTCTAACCACTGTGCCACACCTGGAATACAGTAAGGCCACACCTGGAATACAGCATCCAGTTTTGGTCCCCACGTTGCAAAAAAAATGTTGGGACTTTGGGAAAAAGTGCAAAGAAGAGCAACTAAGATGATCAAAGGCCTGGAGACTAAATATATATGAAGAAGAGTTGCAGGATTTGGGGTTGGCTAGTCTAGAGAAAAGAAGGACTAGGGGGGACATGGTAGCATTGTTCCAGTATTTGAGAGGTTGCCACAAAGAAGAGGAGGTCATGTTATTCTCCAAATGCGCCAGAGGGCAGGACAAGAAACAATAGATGGAAACTAATCAAGGAGAGAAGCAACTTGGAATTAAGGAGAAACTTTCCTAATAGTGAGAAGTGTCAGTAGAACAGCTTGCCTTCAGAAGTTCTGGGTGCTTCAACACTGGATGTTTTTAAAAAGAGACTGGACAGCCACTTGTCTGAAATGGTAGAAGGTCTCCTGCTTGAGCAGGTGGACTAAAAGACCTCCAAGGTCCCTTCCAGTTGTATTCTGAACTGAATTGAATCCATCCAATTTCTGCGGCCGTCCACCTTAACCAAGACCTCTGGGCAGCTTACAGTTCTAACAAATACTTGCAGCCTAGCAAAATTCTGTTAATCTAAGCTTACAAAAAACGATAAAGCGGTACTCGCGGTTGTGCTTCTTGTCTGGACTACCTTGCAGGGCTAACAGAGGGAGAGATTTGGTGCTGGTGGTACAGTTTAGCCAGCATGATTGATGGACAGGAGGAGGCTGAACCCATGGAAGTTCAGGTTGACCCCTAGCCTCTAGGTCAGTGGTTCTCAACCTGTGGGTCGGGACCCCATTTGGGGTCGATCGACCATTTCACGGGGGTCGCCAAGCAAGGCTGTCCGCCATTTTTTTTGTCCGCCATTTTTTTGTCCGCCATTTTTTTCCCCTTTTCCGGCGGGTGCCTTACCTCCCTTGGGCTGGGCCAGCTGGTGGTCGGCCTGCTCCGTCTCTGCCGCTTGCCAGCTACGCCTCGGCTGGCGCAGGGGGCGGAACCACACATGCGCGGCGCTCCCGGGCAGGGAAAGTCCTCGACTTACGACCGGTTGGGTAGTCCTCGACTTACGACCGGTTCAGTCCTCGACTTATGACCGGTTTAGTCCTCGACTTACGACCAGTTTAGTCCTCGACTTACGACCGGTTGGGGTCGCGGCATTAAAAAGGTTGAGAACCACTGCTCTAGGTACAGAGTGAGTCCAATACCAAGGCAACGTGCAACCTTTTCTTGCACTGGACCTGAAGGCGCGCTAGCTGCCCCTTCCATTAGCACCCCTTCTTCAATATAACCCCTTTTCATTGACTAATTTTGAAAGCCCGTTGCTGGAAACAGAATTGTTTGCGAGGGAAAGGCTTTGCAATATTTTTGCAATTCAGAAACAATAAATCTGGAATTGCTTACTAACTGTTTCCGTTGGCAGGAGAGATCTGAACTGTGTGAGTCAGATAGAGTTGTCTTCCCATTCCACTCGAGGCTTTGACACACATTTCCCCACTCCCCACCCCCCCACCCCACATTCCTTCACAGTGGAGCCTGAACAGACCTCTGAATTGGGTCTGGGGGCTTCTTCCTGACTTCTCTGTGCCCAGGTATTATTTCCCTTTAGTCAGAAGGGGGGCAACCTGCATGCAGGTTGGTAGACTTGGAAACCGACCTTGCTGTGCAACCTGACCTTCTGAACACCTCCTCAACAATCCTGACCCTTGGAAGGAGCTGCTCGGAGAGAAGGTAGGGATTTCTCCGCTGCCGTGACTCACTCGTTCCTCAGTTTCCCTGATGTGCAATCCGGAAAAAGATGGGCAGAAGATAATGGGCTGCTGGCCCACCGTGAATTTTGCAGCCGAGATGAGAAGGACCAGCTGCTCTCCCTCCCTTTTAATGTTGGCCCCCAGTTTCTACTGACCCATGCAGGATTGAGGTTGACGGCCTGCCGAGATGAAAGTCTGCCCTGCCCCACCGCTAATCTTCCCCCACTGTTGGCTCAGCCATGGTTTGAAAGTGGTGGTGGGTGTCCTTTGTGAACCAAGATGGGCTGGAGGAAGAAGGAACAAAAGCTGCAAGAAATGTGGGGCGAAGGGAGGGAAATGGTGGGGCAAGGGGTCCATTTTGCTATGCAGGTCCCCCCCCCTCTGATTTTAACATCTCTTTTCCCAGTACTGCAAGTTAGAAATGGACCCTGTTTTTAGTGGGAGAACCTTTACTGGCATTTAGGCTCCAAGCCACCTGCCTAGGTGCTGACGGTTGTAGAACTGGGGTGTCCAACTTGGGTAACTCTGCATCCAGTTTTGATCACCACAATATAAAACAGACGTGGAGACTCTGGAAGGAGTGCAGAAAAGAGCAAGAAAGGTGATTAGGGGGCTGGAGACTTAAGACCTGTGAAGAATGGTTGCAGGAATTGGGTATGTCTAGTCTAGTCTTGTGAAAAGAAGTACTGGGGGGGACATGATAGCAGCCTTCCAGTATCTGAGGGACTGTCACAACGAAGGGGGCAAACTGTTCTCCAAGGCACCAGAGGGCAGGACAAGAAACAATGGATGGAAACTAATCAACCTGGAATTAAGGAGAAACTTCCTAACGGTGAGAACAATTAACCAGTGGAACGGGTTGCCTTCAGGAGTTGTGGGTGCCCCATCACTGGAGGCTTTCAAGAAAACACTGGACAGCCACTTGTCTGAAATGGTGTAGACTCTCCTGCTTGTGTAGGGAGTTGGACTAGATGACCTCCAAGATCCCTTCCAACTCTGTTATTCTATGTTCTATTCTATGTTCTAACTCCCAGAATTCCCCAGACAGCCACAAGTCTCAAAGTTGCCAACATTGGACATGCTGGCTGGGGAATTCTGGGAGTTGAAGTCCACAAGTCTTAAAGTTGGCCAAGGTGGGACAACCCCTGTTGTAGAAAATGGAAAGGGCTTAGGTGTGACTGTCTGGATTTTATATTTGCAAAAATGGGGCACTTTTAGATGTTTTCTTTTCTCCATCAGCTTGTGGGATCTACACTCACCACTCATTTTGTAGAGCAGGGTCTCCAAACTTGGCAATTTTAAGACTTGTAGACTTCCAGCACCCAGAATTCCTCAGCCAGCCTGGGAGTCTTAAAGTCACCTAGTTTGTTGTAAAATTTACAGCTCACTAGTTTCCTTTTAATTTCTCAATCCCAGTTTACTGTGTGGACTTCATCTCCCAGAATTCTCCTTCCTGGCTGGGGGCCTCTGGGAAGCCACAAGCTTAAAATTGCTGCAGTTGAGAAATCTTGTTCTAATCAGAGGTACCAAGATGAGTCATATCATTTTCCTTCCTCTGTGTTTTTTCTTTTTCTAGTAAACTTGCGTGATTAAGAATTCTTGGAAATTCAAAAGCTCGCAACGGTTTCATATGCTTCCGCTTGTATTCTATCTATGGATTATGTAGTTTATTTTTCTCGTAACCACAGGGTGACTCACCCTTGTTTACAAAAATAAAAGGGTCTCTCTCTATCCTTCTTCAGCATTTAATAGCTGGTCTTCTCCCCTCAATCTCATCCTACTTGCTCGTTTTTTTGAAAGCCACAACGCGTGGGGCTAATTTGGAAATTAGTTTTTTCTAGGAAAGCCTAAAGTCATTAATGTACAGTCCTTTACTTACAACCATTCATTTAGTGACCGTGTTACTAACCTGACTGCAGTGATTCGTTTAACAACTGTGGCAAAAAAGGTCATAAAATGGGGCACAACTCTCTTAACAAGTGTCTTGTTTATCTCAGTTGTTATAAGTAGAGGACTAGCTGTATAATACATTTTTTCCCAATAGATCTGGAATTTCTGTTTGAGAACATCCTGAGGTACGGGGCTGTCAAAAAAGTGAGGATGGTGAAGATTGTGTTGTGACGGTATAATCACAGCTTTTATCTTTATCTGTGTGCAACAACTTTGTTTTTACAGTTGTGGTTGCCACCTTGACTGTTTTGATAGCCACAGATGTACCGTCTTCATCACATAGCTTTCTTAATCAACAGATGCACATCCTGCCCTTGCCAGGAAAGCCAGCTGGGTGAACTTGGTTTAATAGTTAATTTGAAACCAGGAGACTGTGACTTTTAGCCCCTCTTAGGCATGGAAACTGGCTAGGTGACTTTGGGCCAGTCCCTCTCTCTCAGGTCCATCCACCTCGCAGGGTTGATGTTATGGAGAAAATGGCATCAGGAAGGAGTATTGGATGTGTTCACCCCTCAAGTTATTTATCAAAACCATTTATTTATTAAATGTATGTGGCTCTCCTCTCCCCAACAGGGCAAACAATAAAGGGAGGATAAAACATCTAATGAATAAATAAATAAATACATACCACTAAGTCAAAACGTGGTTTCTTTCATTTTGGCTTCATAGCTGGTGTGTAAGCAGCCATTGTGATTTTGTGGCTTAGCGTGTTGATGAGACAACCTGCCCTGATTTATGTAACATCACAGTTAAGCAACAGGGTCATCCGTGACTGTTCTAAGCCCAGAGATGCTAAAATTGCCAATGTGCGTTGTGACCCAAGTGCTATCCTTTGGCTCTTACATCGGGATGTTATTTATAAGAAATGATGTATTTATACAAACAATAATGTTCTGCAGATGCTTCCCTCGTCCTGAATATTCATTAAGTATTTGACGTTCTATATTTGATGAGTGGTGATGCTTGGTTTCACTGGAAGACATTTGGTTATGAGACAACTGACACGACAAGGCTGAGTTTTGACCATTAGCACGGCAGACTTGACAAGGTTTTAGTACTTGACATGTTGACGGCTGGGACTTTCAGATGGGATAACTGCCAAGAGTAAAGCAGGAGAAGCCCTGGTGTTCTGAACCAGGTGTCTCAACCTTAGCAACTTTAAGATGTGTTGGCTTCAACTCCTATGGCTGGCTGGGGAATTCTGGGAGTTGAAGTCCACACATCTTAAAGCCTGTTGACTGGGCTATTTGGGGAATAGATGTCTACACACCTTAGTTGCCAAGGTTAAGAAGGTTGTTTCAATATTTTAAATGCTAAGGATCTCCCTCTCTTTCCCTCCCTCCTCTTTCTTTCTTTCTTTCTTTCTTTCTTTCTTTCTTTCTTTCTTTCTTTCTTTCTTTCTTTCTTTCTTTCTTTCTTTCTTTCTTTCTTTCTTTTCCTTCCTTCCTTCCTTCCTTCCTTCCTTCCCTACCTCCCTCTCATTAAAAATCCAGATAATCACCCTTTGAAATTGCTCAAAATTTTTAAACATGTATCAGCAACACATACACACACACACACAATAGATGGAGCTTTGGTTGGGCCATCACGGCTGCCCTATTGACTTTGTTGACCACACCCTGCAGATGGTCCTGATGAGGACCTACCTGGTTCCCTGAACGGAGAACAAGGTCTGCTTCTCCTGCCCCCCTCTTCTTTGCACCCTGATTCAAAGCCTCGCACCGGCTCCTCCTAGCTGCGTGTGGTGTAGGCAGAGCCCATTTCAAGAGAAGAGCCTTCTGCATGGCTGTGGGCCTCAAGAATGTTGAGGAGAGGCAGTTGGTTGAGCCCTGTCTAGGAGGGAAGGATGTGGGGTGAATTTCTCACCATTCAGGAAACCGCTTAGAAAGTGAAAGTGGAACCCTGCAGGCTTGCCCGTCTTCCAGGATGCGCGCCACTGCCTGCGCGGATGGCTATCTCCGAATAAGACACCAGTGAACAATGTGCACCAAAGCAGCGCGATCCGGCAGCTGGCCTGGCAATATTTCAGCCAGGGCTGCATTTTGAATCTTGTGTGCAGGATTCTGGCTGGAAAGTCCCAACTTGAGCGGTGTGAAATTTCTGTTTGGTGTACCAGGATGTCATAATTGGCAGCCAACAAGGGCAGATTCATGCAGTGTTGCATAGTTAGAACAATTAAACAGTGGAACAGCTTGCCTCCAGAAGTTGCAAGCGCTCCATCGCTGGAGGTTTTCAACAAGAGGCTGGACAGAGCTTGTGATGAGGGCAGAAGATGGTCACCTTTCTGGACTTCAGTGGGTGAGAGAAAGAACTCTTGTGTTCCCGTGACTTTGCAAACAGGGGCATCCATCGCGAGCACATTGAACCTGCCAACTTACAGATTTTAACACACACACACCCTAGTTTGCAGAAGTTTGAATGAGGAAGAAAGCGTCATTGTTTCATGCTTCTTTTTTGTGATTCAGATAATGATGGGTGAATGAGTATATGGGTGAGGAACGCCTTCAGTTGCGTAGCTAGCAAATGATTTGAGACCTTGGCTGTGGTTGGCCCTCTCTACTCCAGAGAGGACTGGCTCTTCAGGATCCTAATAGAGGACCTTCGCTTCCCTTGACATCTGGTTCTGTTCAAGAGGGGAACTCAAAGTGGAATATGGGGACAAGCAAGAGCATTTCTACAAAATGGTGGCCTTTCCCCAACGGATCAGAGAAGGGCCCAAATAGGGAGCTGATCACTGATTGCAGGTCTGGGCTGGAGACCAGAGGTGGCGACTCCTGTGTTCCACGTCTTTGAAGTTCAGTGGCTTTCTTGTCTTTATGCAGCACCCAGTCTTAAAGGGAAACGGAAAAAGAAGAGCGTTCCCATGGCTGACAGTGAATTCCAGGAGATGCCAGGTGTGACCCCAGAGGAAGAGCATCTGGACAACCTGGAGAAGCTGGAACAAGTGGTGAGTATGGAGAACAGAGCTAGGGTAATTTTTAACTGTAATAAACCAAATGGAAAGTCAAAAAAATGTAATCTCCTTGACTGAGTTCACCTGTGAGATTAAGACCTAAGGTGGTTTATTTCATTCAGATGTAGCGTGTTGTATGAAGTTAGCCATTGTGGCTGAGTTAGCTTGCTATTGTTTAAACAAACCATGGTTTAGTGTAGCACGAACCTTTGCAGTGTGGTTATCTAAGGTAGCATGTCTCAACTTCAGCAACTTTAAGATGTGTAGACTTCAACTTCCAGAAATCCCTAGCATAGTGGCTAGGGAATTATGGGAGTTGAAGTCCATGCATGTAGGCTAGGGAATTCTGGAAGCTGAAGTCCACACATCTCAAACTTGTTGAGGCTGAGAAATGCCAAACCAGGGGTCTTCAAACTTGGCCCTTTTATGACTTGTGGACTTCAACTCCCAGAATTCCTCAGCCAGGTACGCTAGCTGTTGGTTTTAATTGCTTTGTTTTTATGCCTATAAATATTTCTAGAGGTATTTTTATGCTTACAAAAAGACCTTGGGAATAGGAGGCCCAGAAGCAAAGTGAATAAACAAATCAAAATGTTGTACTTCATCTTTTTGAGTTTAGGTAGAAGAATATGCGATAATTAAGTATTGATAATTCCTAGTATTGTTTGCAAATTTGTGACACTGCCAATTTTTTTTTTCTATTTAGAAATAACCGAATTGATAGTCGGTTTTTTTGTTTGTTTTGAACAAGATATAAAATTTATCTGAGAAATGGAGGAGAAAAATTGATTTCCAAATAAGAGTGAAATTCAGAAAGAAATTGAAAATGCAAGGGCCTTGCATGTTGCGTGTGTTGTGCACTGAAACTTGAAATGAGTTTTCTGTTGCCAAGAAATCATTCTTTTTCCTGAGAAACGGTTTTTGTACTGGGGGAACTCTTCATTTCCTCTCTTACCACGTTGGTCTCTGCAGCAAATCTGCAGTAAATGAGTCGGCCTTCGGAAATGGCGTAGCTCATTTCATTCATTTCAATTCAGCTGGCGCAGATTTCCAGTGAAATGAAGTTTCAAGACAACAGAAGCAGATACCCAAATTCAGCCCTGGAGGCACCTCGATAAAGGGGCTCAAAAAAAAAGTGATCAAAATCCCATTCCATATTATCTGTTGTTATTAATTGTGAAATCGTGTCCGACCCATCGCGACCCCATGGACAACGTTCCTCCAGGTCTTCCTGTCTTCTACCATCTTCTGGAGTCCATTGAAGCTCAGGCCTACTGCTTCAGTGACTCCATCCAGCCACCTCGTTCTCTGTTGTCCCCTTCTTCTATTGCCCTCAATCTTTCCCAGCATTAGGCTCTTCTCCAGTGAGTCCTTCCTTCTCATGAGGTGGCCAAAGGACTTGAGTTTCAACTTCAGGATCTGGCCTTCTAAAGAGCAGTCGGGGTTAATCTCTAAAAAAGGCTGGCGCTTTGATTTCATGGTTGTGCCCACCATATTGATTTTTCTGGCCTCTCTCTTCTGTGGAAGAATGGCGATTAAGATGGGTGATTTTTAATAACCACAACCAAACAGTTCACGCAGATGCAACAAAACACTTCTGGGAATGCAGTTGCCCCCCAAAATATGGAGCCATCTGAACAGAATCAGGACAGGCCGTGCCAGAACGAAGGCAAAGCTCTTTCAGTGGGGAACGGCTGAGAGCCCACAATGCTGCTGCCCTGCTCTGGAACAAACTATAATACATATAATTCAGGAATGTCCCCTGGTGGCACAGTGGTTAGAATGGAGTATTGCAGGCTAACTCTGCCCACTGCCAGGAGTTCGATCCTGATGGGGCTGTAGATTGACTCAGCCTTCCACCCTCCCGAGGTCGGTAAAATGAGGACCCAGATCGTTGGGGGAGCAATATGCTGACTCTGTAAACTGCTTAGAGAGGACTGAAGAGCTCTATGAAGCGGTATATAAGTCTGCATACTATTGCTCTTTCTACGGACTGACTCTGTTGTACAGAATCTGGGCGAGCCACAGGCTCATCTCATCGAGAGGGAAAATCTGTCCTTGAAAGGTGTATTTTGATTTCTCTGCTTCGGAGGAGGCTGCTTTTAAAAAGAGAACCAGTCCCATAAATAGCCTGGCAGCTAAAATAATCCTCTTGTGAATGGCGAAAAGAATAGAGCGAAGCAGAACCGGTGAGAACGAAGCAGCTGCCTTCCCTCCTTCTCACTCCCCCCCCCGTCCCCCGCCCCAAAATAGCAGCAAGTTTTCTAACTCCTGGAAAATTTAGAACAAACAAATGCAAAGCATTTTTAGCCGAGGGAGCGAGGGAGGGCGTGTGAGAGCGAGAATTGGTGTCGCTGTGTTTTCCTGGAAACAGCCTCTTGTGTTCTCACACATCTCAGCACTCTGACCAAGTTGGACGGCTGCCTGCCGGCTGTAAGCAGGAGACGCTCTGTGCTGAACGAAGGAGCTGGTTAAGCTTTGGAGCTCTTCAGTTGCCTCCCAACACAAAACAGCTCTGTGGGGTGGGAGGGGGGGAGGAACAGCTGTGCTATGGGGGGGGCTCAGAGGAGGAGAAATGGACCCGATTCAGGACCCGTCCTTGCGTTGAGGAAGGGGCGCCCAGCTTGGCCTGGGAAAACGCCCCTTCCCTCTTCCCTCCTGCTCCTCTTTCTCCTCCCGGGATTGGCAGCCCCGAAGCTGCCATCCAACAATCCCCAAATCAGGGCTGAAGAGGAACCACGCACTTGGATAATTTTCTTTAGAGGGGATTGATCACTCCATGCAGATAGTCCTTAACTTACAACAGTTCTTTTAGTGACCGTTCAAAGTTACGGCGGCAGTGAAAAACATTGACTCACGACCGTTTTTCACACTTACAACCGTTTGTAGCATCCCCACGGTCACATGATCAAAATTCAGATGCTTGGCAACTGACTCATATTTATGACGGTTGCAGCGTCCCCCGGACATGGGATCATCTTTTGCCACCTTCTGACAAGCGCACTCAGCGGGAAAGCCAGATTCACTTAACAATTTAACAACTGCAGTGGCAAGCAAGGTTGTAAACTGGGGCCAAGCACATTTAACAACTGTCTTGCTTAGCAATGGAAATTTTGGGCTCAATTGTAGGTTGTAAGTTGAGGACAACCTGTATTTTGATGATACGTATTGCTGCTAAATTTTAACAGGGTGGAGGGGTTTGGGGAAATCATGTTTTCCCTGTTTTGAAAATATTTTGGTTGTAGCCAACCAAATCTGCACAATGTAGCTGAGACTGACATTGCTTAGCAGTTTATGGGTGTGTTTGTGTGTGTGTGTGTGTGTGTGTACACACATGGATACTCTAGGAACAAACCGAAGGTCTTAGAAAGCTTGCAGAAATTTCAAGTCATTCAGGGTAGGTAGCAGAGGTCAAGAATGCAGTTGGGGGCTGTCCAATCAAAGTGCCTGCCCTCTTGATTTTTTTTCGGTCCCCTCCCCATGGACACCCTGGCTGAACTTCTGAATCCCTCTCCCCATTCAAATGGCCCTTAGTCCAGCTCATTTCTGAAGGGTGGACTCCAAAATGCTACACCAAGCCAAAGGGCATTCACACATTTCTGCACTTGTTAGACACGCGTTGGAGCAGTGCCAAATGGTTCTCAGATTGCGTTAAATTGTTTGTGATGAAGGGGATTCCTGCATTGAGTAGGCAGTTGGACTAGGTGACGTCTAAGGTCCTAGGAGCCATGGTGGCGCAGTGGTGAGACTGCAGTATTGCAGGCTAACTCTGCCCACTGCCAGGAGTTCGATCCTGACCGGCTCAAGGTTGACTCAACCTTCCATTCTTCCGAGGTGGTGGGTAAAACGAGGACCCGGATTGTTGGGGGCAACAGGCTGAATCTGAAAACCACTTAAGAGAGGGCTGTAAAGCACTATGAAGCGGTATATGTCTAAGTGCTGTTGCTATTTTCAACGGCTGTATCCTCTGCATCCTGGTTTGTTGAGCAATTTACAGTTGGCTGGCTTCTCAGAACATACTAGGACAGGAGTACATTAAGTTCAGATGGTTGCTCCAGCCTTTAAATAGCAGGTTGAGGACGGATGCGTCAGAAATGGTCACGGTCTAAAGCCCAAATGGGTGGAGGCTGTTCAGAAGTTGTAAGAAGTAATGTGAAAGCAAATGTTTAAGCCAAGAAACAGCTCGTTGGCTTCCAGTCATCTCCGTTGTTAATCAACCAAGAATGGCTGCGTGTTTCCAGCGAGCTAAACCAAAGCACACAGGAGGAGATAGAGTCACGCCGATCTATGTGAAGCCGAAGAAAAAGAACATGGCTTGTGGACTTCGCTCAACTTCTGTTATAACCCTTGCTTTTCTCTCCTGGGAACAGTGCGCCTCGTTGTTCCTGGATCCCGCTAATTGACGCCGGGGTTGGAGGTCATGAATTCTGGAGCTCCGGCTTCTGCAGCTGTTCCAAAGCAAAACAGGGTCCCATCTGTTTTCTGTTTCCACTAGAGCAAATGATTCGGGTCTCGGAAGAAGCCAATTTAAAAAGAAGAAAGGAGCTGGATCACAAACCAGCCCTTTGAAGCTGTTTGGGTTATAAAATGATTTTTGGCATTGGATCACGCTTGGAGTACGGCTGTGGGGGCAGAGCCGTAGCTGAGTGACAGAGCATCTGCTTTGCATGAAGTCTGTCCCAACTTCACTCGTCAGGCGTCTCTCTCGGTCTTGGGGGCTAGAAAATTCCGAAATGCTAAATCAACTTGTCAGTAGGAATCGTCCTGAGAGCATCCTATGTCCTTGGTCATTGAGGAAGGCTCTGAAGCCAAGAACGCCTTGCTGTGTGGCTACAAGCAATGGAAAGAAGGGACTACACAAGCATTGGTCTAAAATGGTAATAAGGTCTCCTGCCTTGAGACCTCCAAGGTCCCTCCAACTCTAGGATTCTATGTTCTACAACGTCAGTCCTTTTTAATGGAACGCCAGTGTTTTGCTGAAATGTAGTTTACATTTTACAAGACATGTCGCCTGACCGGTTGCTGGTTCCCAGTCTTAAACTTGGTATGAAGCAGATTTCTGCTCCTCTTCCAGAGACTCCGTTCCCCAACCAGGCTGCTGATTCCCGCCCCCCTCAGTCCCAGCCAAAAAACTGTGATATGGTTTCCCTCAAGTTTTAAATGGGAAATAGAAAAAGAAAAATAGCTGCTTTGAGCCCTGCAACTAAGCTGAAACCTTAGTTGACCCTACTTTGCATCTTTACTTGACTTCCTGTAATCCTTCTGCCAGAACAATTTTTTCAAATGCAACTCATCAAAAGTTGTCCATTCCTATCCTCTGTTTTGTACTTCATTTCGTTGGCCCTAATTAAAATATTATTCAGCTAGGAACCTGGAATTTCTGTTTCTCCATAGTCCAATCTCACTTTCACTCCCCAAGGTTCAAGTTTCATCCAGGCTCTTGGGAACGCAAGTGTGCCTGCAGAATTGAAAGTCTCCAGTTCTCTTGGATCACAAGGATGACATTCTGGTTTTACTATTGCTTCATTATTAATATTGGTTTTCACAAAGATGAAAGTGTAAAGGAATTTGGTCAGTGGAAAAAATAATGAATCATGCAAGCTGCCTGTTTTAATTGCAAACGAGACAAATATGAAATCTTTTGCAATTCCCCCTTCAGAATAATCAAAACCTCCTGACTGGGTTTCAGTATCTTTAAAAAAAAAGCAGTATTATTCTAAAGGAATTGCAAAAAAAAAGATGGAATACTTGGAGATTTGATTGAATTTGTAGACATGGCAGATAGTCCTTGACTTAGAACCATTTGTTTAGTGCCTGTTCAAAGTTACAGTGGCACTGAAAAAAGGGACTTATGACCGTTTTTCACACTTATATGACCGTTGGAGCATCCTCAGGGTCACGTGATCAAAATGTGGACGCCTGGCAACTGTCTCATATTTATGATGGTTGCCGTGTCCCGGGGTCGTGTGATCACATTTTTTGTGACCTTCTGACAAGCAAAGTCAATGGAGTTAAGTTGAGAAAGGCTTCTCTCATGTTAGGTAGAAAAAATGGTCTTTCCCAGCTCTGCAGTCTGGGGTTGTTTTAAGCAGTACTGTGAGAAAATAAGTAGCGATCTTTGGGAGAAGGTGAATCTTGATGTTTGGTGAGTCTTTCTGGAGGCTCCATCCGTTGCGTTGTGGGCAGAACCTGGGGCCAGGAGGAGATGAGATGCTGTTGAGCTTCCTCAATTTCTCACTGTCCCTTCTTGTCTTCTCTCTGGTGGTTAGTAGTAAACAATTGCCTCTGACTGATTGCCCTTCCTCGCTCAGGTATCTCCAGCTGTCAAGCAGGATGAAGCTGAGCAGAAACCTCTTGAAGAGGATTCGGGAGATGAGGAGATGCTGAGCGGTGAGAAGGAAGAGGAGCAGACGTTCCTGGTCAACCTCTACAAGTTCATGAAAGAGCGTCATACGCCAATTGAGAGGGTGCCTCACCTTGGCTTCAAGCAAAGTATGTTCTTGGCTGCCTTTTCCAAAAGTGTGTGTGTGTGTGTGTGTGTGTGTGTGTGTGCATCCATGTTTCTTGTGTACCTTGTCCTTTCCTCAGGCAACCCGTTATATCACACAAATTCAGGGTGTCTGTGGCTGCATTTGCACAACAGTTCTTATCCCAAGCCTAGGTCAACAAAGCTTGGTTGTGTTTGCAAAGCCTGTAAACCACAATCCTCATGAAATAATTTCTGTTAAAGCCAACGAAACATTTGCAATTGTTGGACCAATGTTATTCCTAATAAAAATTTCCAAACTTGGAGCATGGTGTGCACAATATGAAAGAAATCAAAAGAAACACTTGCTAAATATGTGAGGATACGCTGCAGAATCTATAAGATTTGTCTGTCTGTCATCATCTTTTGGACTCCCCATCAACAATTAGCTATTTGAAGCATAAGCTAATCCGTTGTGATAAAATACTGTAGAAGCAATGCCGATTTTCAACAAGTGGGGTTGCATCAGTACCCAGTTCTCAATTCTACAGAGTAAAGACTTTCAGGACAGGTTTTTATACTACTCCAGGTAGTTCACAAATGAAAAGTTGTAGCTCAAGCCATACATTATCTCTTCTCTGATTTTTGGCTGTTATCTGATCTTTCTCTCTTTTTCTCTTTTCTTTTTAATAGTTAATCTGTTTAAAATCTACAAAGCTGTGGAAAAACTTGGCGCCTACGAACTGGTAAGAGTAAATCAAATTCACTGCTTGGAAAAGCAGGGGTGAAATGTCTTGAGGAATTCTTGGCAGAGCACGACATGATTCTTAAGTCCTCAACTTATGACTGCTTGCTTACTGACTGTTCCAAGTTACAACTGACTCCGAAAAAGGGACTTAGGACCCAGATTTGGCATCCGCTGCTATTTCAGATCACCTGTCCACTGACCTTAGTTGATCTGGAAATATCCACTCAACGTGGTTAGATCATAGATTTAAATTTTAGGTTTAAATCTTAAGGACCACAAAAAACAGGGTGGGAAAGTAAACTATTCCAAAAGAAGAGCAAAAATTGAGGTGCTAGAAAGTGCGCAGAGAAGAGCAACAAAGACGATGAGCGATCTGGAAGTTACAATGATGAACGGTTGCAGGAACTGGGTATGTCTAGCTCAGGGGTCTTCAAACCTGGCCCTTTTATGACTTGAGGACTTCAACTCCCAGAATTCCTCAGCCAGCCTCCATTTTGTTTGTTAGATTTAAGACAGGGGTCTTCAAACTTGGCCCTTTTATGACTTGTGGACTTCAACTCCCAGAATTCCTCAGCCAGCCTCCATTTTGTTTGCTAGATTTAAGACAGGTGTCTTCAAACTTGGCCCTTTTATGACTTGTGGACTTCAACTCCCAGAAGAGGAATTCTGGGAGTTGAAGTCCACAAGTCATAAAAGGGCCAAGTTTGAAGACCCCTGTTCTACATGTTAAAGTAAATTCCGTTGAACAAGTCCACGAGGGCACAGGGAGTCAAGCTTGACTGAGGGAGAGAAACCTCCACAATTGACTGGTCCCTACTTGGCTATGGCTGATCCAAAAACCTGATTTGCGTTGGATCTAGCTAGGACTTGAAAAGGAGACCACCAAGAAATCCCAGGAGAGCAGACCAGACTAGAAAGCGAAAAAGAACCGAGAATGACTTTTATTTCACCTTTGTTTCAGGTCACCGGAAGACGTCTTTGGAAAAATGTTTACGACATGTTGGGAGGCAGCCCAGGAAGTACCAGTGCTGCCACTTGCACCCGGCGACATTACGAGAGGTATTGCTCACATCCGTCCCCTTTTCTTACAAGAGGAAGCGCCCCCAGAAGTATTAGCTGTAGCTTTATTGGAAGGTTTGTTGTTGTTGTTAGTTGCGAAGTCGTGTCCGTCCCATCGCGACCCCATGGACAACGTTCCTCCAGGCCTTCCTGTCCTCTACCATCTTCTGGAGTCCGTTTAAGCTCATGCCTACTGGTTCAGTGACTCCATCCAGCCACCTCCTTCTCTGTCATCCCCTTCTTCTATTGCCCTCAATCTTTCCCAGCATGAGGCTCTTCTCCAGTGACTCCTTCCTTCTCATTAGGTGTAAGGTTACATTAACAAAATCTTACATCTCTTTCCCCTTACCTTTACATCCAAGAAATCAGGGAGGATCCCTTTCTGAGACGTTTGCCAGATTCCCGATTCCTTCTGCAGATTCAGCTCCCCCTTCTCTGTTTTCTTGTCTATGTCTCTTCCTTCTGTTCCCCCAAGGCCATTCCCACTGACCATTCCAGATGTTGGTCTTAGTGTCTTAAGGGCTGGCAAGTTGAGGAAAGGATGACATCTCCATCCTTTCCACAACCAGCAAGGTCTTCATAAAATCCTATTGGTGTGAACTTTTAGGGGAGAGGAGAGAAAAAAAGGCTTTATGATGAATTCTGGGCCTCCTGTTGCTTGAACACATCTAGAGCATGGCCATAATTTCTCCTTCCCCAACATCTGCTTTGCAGGCTGGTCCTGCCGTACGTCCGACACCTGAAAGGGGAGGATGACAAGCCGCTGCCCCCAATCAAGCCTCGAAAACAGTACAAGATCTCCAAGGAGCCGAAGGGGGATCACATGGTGGAGAAGAAGAGAACGAAGAAAGAGAAGATGAGAGATCCAGTAAGGAGACCACTTTTTCCCCCCCTCAAATGTTGCTTTCTTGCATGCTCAACAATGTAGGGTGGGCAACCCATACAAGGTATGTGTTACCCGGAGGCAGACAACCAGGAGCATGTCAAAACAGTCGAGAGGCTGATCACCATGGTGTGTGCTACCAGCACATATTTTTTGCAGAGTCTGTTGACCCAGCTGTAGAGAGGATTTGAGATTTGCGCAAGAAAATAGGAATTTTTTTTCTCTTTCGTGGACTGATTTCACCCAAGCTGTGTTGGGTTTACCTCCTGCTGGAGGCCCAGTGCATCGGGAAAGTATCCATTTGACAAAACCTGGTTTATGGTTTGCCAGCCTTGGATTTGAATATTTCTTGGGGCTGGCTGCCCTCTGGGGCGACTCGGAGAAGGGCACCGAGGGATAATTACGCTTAGTGATTCTTGGGGCTGATGCGCCCTTTCCTTCCCTAGACACCTAATCATAATCCTAATTATAATTATTCACAATAGGTATTTGTTACTCCAATGGACTCTAGATGGCTTATACAATATAATACTAATCAAAAGAATTTAAAAACGTAAACAAAATAAAACACGACAGCCTGTTGGCTATCTCCTAGGAATCCTTGCAATTAATCTGCTAAAAAAAAACAATTTGCCAGGTCTGGTACTTGACAGCCAATGAACTCTGTAATTAAAGACAACTCTCAAGTGAAAAAGAGCCAGGATTCCCTAGCTCGATTCTCCCAGAAGTGTTCAAAATCAGCCTAAAGGTTACTTAAGGGCAGATGTGGGCAGCCCATGGAACTGGGAGCCCTTCTCGCAACGGGGCTCTTTCAATTCAGGGGCAAACTAACTGATTGGCAAGGTTGCCATCTTCTGCTGAGGTTTTGGCAGGGCTTCCCTTAAAATAGGGGCATCCAGTCTCTCACGGGCATAAGAAGGAAAGCCTTCTTCAAGTTGAGTTCATCTCCTGCTACTTCGGAGACTCAACCACATAATTTCCTTGTAACAGAATCGAAATCCTTGCCACCTTCTGCTTTTTAAAAAAAAATCCCTGTTTAGCCAAACTATGGAGATCTCCTGGTGGTGTTCCATCCAACTACTAACTAGAACCATCCCAGGTTCCCTTCCAAACCAAGGCAAGGTCAGTCAAAGGCTAACTACATGTGCAAGAAATTAGGAACCAGGTTGTCCAAATGAGTACAAATTTAATCCATGCTAGCTTATTGCATGAATCTGAACTACTAACAGTCAAAGCAAATTGATGGTAGATAAGAGTCAATAGACTTCAAGGACTTGGATCTCTTGTGGCCACCAAGGGATTCCAAACTGATGACGCGCTTGACCCCTCCCTTGGTCTCAGTCTGTTCATCTCCTACACTTACCCTATGGTCTGCAAGCATTTTAAAACAACAACAATACCTTCCCCTTATATATAAAAAAAAAGGCCAACAAATTCTACAGGAGTGAAAAAAGTATGTTGTCTTGTTGTTACTGAGAACTAACAATTCTGTCTTGAAAGAGGAGGTAAGTTTATACCTCAGCTGAACCTTGAGCGATGAAGACTTCTGCTTATTTGCATTTTGCAGATGCGTAGAAGGACCTTCTGGACCTCCCATCTTATCTCCCTTTGTCAATTAAATATTCTCCTTTAATTGCAGAGTTTGCCAGAGAAAGTGAGGCCGGATGTTGCTTTGATCTGCAAACCTCCCAATGGCACTGAGCCGAATCAGTCCCGGGATCAAACCGAGGGGCGCCTCTCCCTTCCGAACAGCCGAGAGATAGCCGAGACTCAGCCCACCGGCAGCTGCCTTGGGAACTGTCGATCCCACGGCTGCTCCGAAGCCTACACCCGTCTCTTCTCCAGCTTCTACTTCAAGGGGAACAATGGCATCATGTCTCCCTTGGCGAAGAAGAAGCTGCTGGCGCAGGTGAGCCAGGATGAATGTTTGTATGCTCATGAGAAGAAGCATCTCAGCCACTGTCCTGAATACAAGAAGATCAGGATCCGGGAAATGTCAGGCTTGGACTCCGAGGTTGGTCGTCCCCAGAAAGAGGCCCCAAAGACAGGAGCGGAGGTGAACGGCTCCAGCAGTCCTCCAGGTCCTTCCCAGGTTGGAAAAGCCAATAAAGGTTTGATGAAGGCCCCTCCAGGGTTCAAGGAGGGAGCAGGGTCCCTGAATGCCGAGGAAGAAAGCTCTGGAGCTCACCTGACTACTGGGCCACCTGCCTTTCATGGCTATTTCCACACCTCCAGCAGCACCATCTTGAAACCCATCAGCGGCCTTCGAGGACCGGTGGAATATTATCCCAGCTTGAAGGACCTCCCTGTGACTTCTCCAGCCTATTCTAAGCCTGGAAAAGAGGCCCTGGTGGCACCTGGGTTTCAGAAGAAGCAGGAGAGCTTGGAGGACCAACCAGAAGATCTCCGCAGGAAGTCAGGTCAACCTTGGAAAGTGGACCATCAGCACTCTTCTGCCTTCCAGGCTAGTACCCTGAGCAGCAAGGCAGGCTCTCCCCCATTTCAACCGGTCAAATCCTCCTGGGCTCCACCTGTGGTCAACCTGGCAAAGGTCAGTCCACAGGTCTCCAAGAACGGAGGGCTGTCCGCGTCTCCAGGCCAGGCGAGCATCACCGTACAGAAGAAAAGAGCCTCGGAGGAGGACTATTTCCTGCATGGCAAGAAGCTCAAGGCGGTGTCTCCCTTCATCAAGGAGGTGGACCCAAACAGTGGCCTGGATCGGGGAACCTCCCCCAGCGGGCAGCCAGGGATAGCAAAGCCGAAGGCAACGGTGGCAGGGTCTGGGTTTCCACATGCCCACATGCCTCAGATCCAGGACATGTACAAGGGCACCATGCTGAGGTTGCCCGTTAACTTTAGCAGCAGCCCAGGAGAACATCTCAAGGACCAGGCCCCTTCGCTGATCCAGTCTCTCTCCATCAACCCGTTTATTATCCCCGCCTTCCCAACCCCACTATTAACTGCGTCCGTCCAAGCCTCGGATCTGGGTCAGCCTCTGGGCACCAGCCTCGTCCACTACCCCACTTCCTACGACAGCGCACTACGCCACCGGCTGTACCCTGTGTCGACGTGGCACAGCCAGCCCACCTACGCCACCGCCCATGTCCCGGCCTACCATCGGAACAACAAACTGTAGCCCCCCCCCATGGACCCTCAGAGACTTGCCACGTTTGGGGAGCCGTGCGAGGGAGGTGCAAACCCCACGTCTGCAGCGTTTCGACATTTTGATTCCTCTGCTTTTTTTGAGCTCTTATTTAGGACCTTACGAAACAGGACCATGTGACTTTTTTTTAAAACCGGTCAAAAGATGAACTGTCTTTGTATCTGACATGTATGCAAATAACTTGCGCTTAAAAAAAAAAAAACCTTAGAGGGAACAAAGTTCTTATAAACAGAGATTTATATCTGTGCGTGGCGTGGCCCTAATTTCCTTCTAATTTGCCCGTTCTCCATAAGCTGCTTCAAATGCTGCTGGCATATACAAGGGACTAGTCCTCAAGAGAGTCATACGTGCTATGGTGTAGAGGTGGAAGAGGGAAATGAGTAAAACCCGGTTTAATGACCAACACGTGGCATTCTGGATGTGACCTAAGCCCTGTGTAATATAAGCTCCAGGTGTTGCTTAACCCCATAGGAAAGAACGAGCGAGCGTCAGTCTGAAGAGTAGGTTACAGGAACAATCAACATTTTTTTATAAAAAAAAAATGTGGGCACATTTGAATTTTGAGAGCACATTATGGGCATTCTCCAGACAGAGCTGCCAGTTGCAAAAGGTGGATTTCCGAGCTGTTACCTTTAGACAGAGGGCTCAGCAGCCGGGCTGGGTATCCATCTTTGGGTTGATCAGAAACTCAGCCTGATACATCTTTGCTTTTAAAAAAAAAAAAAAAAAAATCTTGATTGGAATTATGCACACACGGTATATATGTTTATTGTAAAAAGGAAAGAGCGCCGATTGCCGATATATTCTTGTATTTCAATATAAAAAAAACTATAAAATAACAGAAGGGAGTTCATTAACAGTAATTCTTGGTTTAATGGTTAAAGCAGTGAGTTCTAGTCCAGTGGTTCTCAATCTTTTTAATGCCGCGACCCCCAACCGGTCGTAAGTTGAGGACTAAACCGGTTGTAAGTCGAGGACTAAACCGGTCGTAAGTCGAGGACTAAACTGGTCGTAAGTCGAGGACTACCCAACCGGTCGTAAGTAGAGGACTTTCCCTGCCTGGGAGTGCAGCGCATGCATGGTTCCGCCCCCTGCGCCGGCCGAGGCGTAGCTGGCAAGCGGCAGAGACGGAGCAGGCCGACCACCAGCTGGCCCAGCCCAAGGGAGGTAAGGCACCCACCGGAAAAGGGGGGAAAAAATGGCAGACAAAAAAAATGGCGGACAGCCTTGCTTGGCGACCCCCGTGAAATGGTCGATTGACCCCAAATGGGGTCCCGACCCACAGGTTGAGAACCACTGTTCTAGTCCCTCCTTAAGCATGAAAGCCAGGTGGGTGACTTTGGGCCGGTAACCGGGAGACAGTGAGTTCTAGTCCTGCTTTAAGCATGATGCCAGCTGGGGGGATTTGGAATAACGCTTCATTTCTGAATCACAAGGAGCCGTATTTCATCAGCTATCACGATACAGGGGAGAAATTTTTCACCTCCGTTTTGGTAGTGTGAGAACAATTTCATGACAAATTCAGCTCCTTTTATTATGCATAGAAAACAGTTTTGAAGAACATCAGTAATGCAACCACATGTTCCTGTTCCTGTAAAATGCCAAGGCTGACAATAATGTCTTTTTGAGCAATTACCATTAATCGGCTCATCAACTCTTTGCATGTGAAACTTTCAGTTGTTGTCATCGACTTCGATCTTAATCAACCAAATCAGCTTTTCCCGGTTCTCACTCTTCACATTTTTGGGCCCAGCGACGTACCGTGCTCATCTAAACGGCCAGTACTCAGGGGTGAATTTCAACAGGAGAGATTCATTCAGCAGTCAAAAATTCAATCACAGCACATTGCTTAAAGCACAAACCAAGTGAAAGAAGGAGAGAAAAAAAGCTAGATCAGAATTTCTAGTGTATCAGTACTGCCATCTAGTGGCAAGTTATAACATTGGGGGCCAGGACTTTTCATTCAGCTTTCATATTATTTCTGTCTCCTCACCCCACCCACCATCCCACCTTAGAATAATTTTAGACCTATGCATAGCTTCACATTACAACCAGACATACATTCCAGTAAAGGATGTGTCAGATTCTACAAGGAGTAAGCAATGTAGGTATTGTTATCAAAACAGAATACTCGATGGAGCAGCTGCTGTAGGTCTGTCCTGTTGCAGAGTGAGCTAAGACTGATAGTTGATTATGAAGAGTCCAGTCCCTAAGATGCTAAGGAGTAAGAAATGTTCCTTGACTTTTGGTAGTGCCATATGTCACTGTCTTCTAGGTCAGGGGTTGGCAACCTTGGCTCTTTTATGACTCCTGGACTTCAACTCCCAGAATTCCTGAGCTGGCTCAGGAATTCTGGGAATTGAAGTCCACGAGTCATAAAAGAGCCAAGGTTGCCTACCCCTGTTCTAGGGAGTTTTGTTTGATTTCCCGGATAACCTATAGTTGTAAGTCCCAAGGGTGCAACTGGACTTCTTGTCTTTTTTCCTTGAAAACGTCTATGGAGAATCTCAGTCATCCAGATCATAGTTGTCTCAAAGCTGGGTTTTTTTTTATATATAAAGGCAACTGGACTATGTTTTTTTCCCTTCTCATCCAAGAAGCTTCATCAGTTCTAAAGAACTGAACGGAAGAAGCTTCTTCGATGAGAAGTGAAATGTTTTCAAGGGAAAAACAACAGCCAAGAAAGGCCAGCTGCTTTTTGGAAAAGCACCTTTGGGACAGCCATGACCTGGATGATTGAGACTCTCCGTAGACCAGGGGTAGGCAACCTTGGCTCTTTTATGACTCGTGGACTTCAACTCCCAGAATTCCTGAGCCAGCTATGGGCTTTTTCCATCTACCTGGCTGAGCCCATCGTGTGAACTCGTCGTTTGCATTACACTCATCTAGCAAGATTTATCGGCCATCCACCAATACGGAGACCGCGAAAAAGTTGTCCGGCCCGTGACAAACTGGGGAGGTGAAGGTGCTAAAAGGAATGAAATGCAGGAAGCAGAGCCTGAACCGAAGCGGCTGGCATTTAAAGAGTAAGCCAGTGATTCCAAGAGCTCCTATGCAGCGTTTGCAAAGTCCAACACAATCGTTGTCTTTTGTGTAAAGGTCACGCTCCCTCCCACTTGGATGCCATTCGGCCCCCTCACCCCCATCACAGATTTGTCAACTCAGCTCTTTTGGCACAATGCTCCAGGCACTGCCGTCACAGAAAGTGAATTTACTGCTAGGAGAGGACATATCCTGCATCTGTGAAATCAAGCCCATTTGGCAACTACTACTACTTCTTCTTTGAATAGAATAGAGCTGGAAGGGACCTTGGAGGTCTTCTAGTCCAGCCCCCACTCAAGTAGGAGAACCTATGCTATCTCATCTCCTTCTCCTCCTCATTGGACTTATTGTGAACATACATATGGATCTGTTGACTTATCTGTTGCTTTTTCTAGATGTTCTGGGACTATTTCCAGAGTTCCTCAAAGGTGATATTGGTTAGGAATGCTGGGTATTTCAAAGCCCAATACTTTTGGAAAGCACCAGAAGTCTGAGCTAAGTTCCAAACTCTCATCCAGTTAAGACTAGATTTCTCTTCCTCCTGCAGATTCTGCTATCACCACAAGATGTCAATATTTCCATATACAATTTCCCGTTTCTCAGCAGCAGTTTTAGAACGTTGCCGCAATTAAACCAGGAAAAAAAATCTACTATATCTGGCCTGCTGACCAAGGGTAGCAATAAATGGTTATAATGCTCAGTCTCATTCTTCTGCCATCCGGTATTTGTCAGGATCTTTGCAGCCAAGATATGAGTGTCTTCTTCTAGAGATGGTCGAGCAGAAAACAGAAAATACGTGTGAAGTAAGTTTGTTGAACTTTGCGTTGAGAGTTCAGAGAGGTCAGGCATCAACGTGCATGCATAAAGATCACAGTTACCACATCTGGGCTCCCAAAATCCAAATAACCCCTGGATGGTAGACAAGGACACGCAGATGTTAAAACAAAACAAGCTTAGCAACTGATGCATCTACAGCAAGAGTTTTGTAGCTAACTTGCTTACGTGTGTTATGTGAACGGAGCCTAGGAATTTCCGGTCTGATTTAAGCGGGTGTGAGCAAGAAGCAAACAGAGTGAATAAATATTTCAATTTTGGAACAAATACTAGAAAAACAACAGGTGAGAATTGGCAAGGGTTGTTTGCTTTTCATAGGAAAATTGACACAAGGTAGCTTAGCATATCATTTGACATCAACCTTAATTGCAGGTAAAGAGAAAATAACTAATTACAGTTTGAAACGTGTGCTGGCGGTGCATACCTATTTGAGGGCAGGAGTCGTCTTTTTTATACACCTCCCTATGGTGTATACACCTCTCCAGGCCAGACCCAGAGATTCCAGGGTGGTTGCATCTTGCAGCCAGAGGGGCACTTTGCACAAGCATGACTTAATAGCTGGAAGGCACATGCCACATGAAGGTTGCGCACTGGGCCAGGAGGGAACTGCCACTGTATCACGTAAAAGGAACTTTTAAAACCATAATTCATGGTTCTTAGGCTCGGTCCTCTTCAATATCTTCACAAATGACCTAGATGAGAGGACGGAAAGGAAACTCATCAAATCTGCAGATAATAATAATAATAATAATAATAATGATAAAGTTGGAAGGGACCTTGGAGGTCATCTAGTCCAACCCCCTGCTCAGGCAGGAAACCCTATACCATTTCTGACAAATGGCTGTCCAGTTTCTTCTTAAAAACTTCCAGTGCTGGCGCATTCACCACTTCTGGAGGCAGGTTGTTCCACTGGTTAATTGTTCTAACTGTCAGGAAGTTTCTCCTTAGTTCTAGGTTGCTTCTCTCCTTGATGAGTTTCCACCCGTTGCTTCTTGTCCTGCCTTCGGGCGCTTTGGAGAATAGCTTGACTGCTTCTTCTTTGTGGCAGCCCCTGAGATACTGGAAGACTGCTATCATGTCCCCCCTCGTCCTTCTCTTCATTAAACTAGACATACCCAATTCCAGCAACCGTTCCTTATATGTTTTAGCCTCCAGTCCCCTAATCATCTTTGTTACTCTTCTCTGTACTCTTTCTAGAGTCTCAACATCTTTTTTACATCGTGGTGACCAAAACTGGATGATACCAAGCAGGGGGAAATTGCTAACCCTTTGGAAGATAGACTCAAGACTCAGAAGGATCTTGGTAGACTTGAGCATTAGGCCCTATTCAACCAGATGCAGTTCAGTGATGAGAAATGTAAAATCCTGCATTTAGGTAAAAAAAAAAAACCCAAAAGCACAGGTAAATAAGCAGCACTTGACTCAACAGTGGTGCCCATGAGAGATATCTAGATGACCTGGTAGGCCACCACTTAAGTACGAGCCACCAATGTGCCGCACTGCCAAAAAAGGAAAATCAACAGAGGGATAGCATCAAGATCACAAGAAGTGATAGTTAATCACTCTAATACAGCATTGGTGAGACCACACTTGGAATACTGCGTCCAATTCTGGTGGCCACATTACAAAAAAAACGTTGAGACCCAAGAAACAGTGGAGAGAAGAACAACAAAGATGACAAGGGGCGTGGAGGCCAAACCATATGATAAATGGCTAAGGGAATTAAATATGTGTCAACCCTTTAGCTCTTTCCTCTCACTCCCTGGCCCTTTGGAATCCGCACCTTACTTCTGGGAAAATTAATGTTTGTATTTGCATCCAGAGGAAAGATTATAAGGGAGTAAGCAAGCACACAGTGGGTGAACATTGAAAAGAATGCATTTATACTGGCTATTTGGTTAATGGGCTCCTGACTCCTGAGGTAATAAAAAATATCTTGACTTTGTTTTAACCACACCCAGTAGATATGCCTAATTTAAGTGATTAAGATTTCATAGTGGGTCTGTGTGACAACAGAGATACCGATAAGGCACCAGGATGTCAACAATGGGCAAGAAAGAATGAATTATTCTAAACCAACAGGGTTATTGAAACTACGTGAGATGTGGTGTCTTCACACTGGGGCCTTCAGTGGAGGATGAAAAATAAGAAGGAAATTGGCTTGTCAAACTTCTCACCCTCCATTAAAGGTACTCACAGCTTACTCCAACCTTCTTTAATTTATTTAATTATTTCTGACACTTTTATCTCACCTTCATGACAAACAATTACCCACCCAGCGTTTGGTTCTGACACTCTCAGTTTAGTGACTGGCAATGTGAAAAGCTGCAATCTCAGGCCACATTCAGGGAATGCCTGATGTTGTTGTGTGTGGATCATCATGGCCACCATTTTGACTTTTTTTACTTTACCCTGCTGAAAGAAGATAAACTGGAGGGAAAAAATTGTATATAAATACCAACATTCCTCTAAGTCATCTTGCATATCATATTTCAATGTATAGCAATCACAGAACAAAACCACCTTGGGATTTAAATATGGTAATAAAATAGTTGGCCTTGCTTGAAATAAACTGAGCATAACTAAAAAGAGAAACGAGACTAATGAACAAGTATAAACAGGAGAAAAAATTCATATAATACCAATTGGGTATAAATATAAAATTCATTCATTCATTCAACGTTGCTCTTATTATTAAATCTAGACCACACAGAATAATCTTGACTTCCCTTCTCACTTTTAAATGCTGTCTCTGCCCAGAAAGAAGTCTAGAAAATTATCCAAGAAGATTCAGAAGCAAATAGAACTAAACAGTTCATTATGAGCTACAACTGCTCCTCATGTCGTCTCTGTTTTGAGTAGCTGTTTGAGATCTTCAGGACAGAAGAGTACCTTATATTCACAGATTTATTGAAAGTTGACTTGCATGTGGAAAACATCAAAATAGGACATCTACAATTTCAGCCTAAATCTTTAATATGCAATAAACTAAAGGCAAGAAATAATTTTCTAACCATAGAGAAGTCTTTGAACAAAGAAGCCATGCTAAATGTTGACTATATATATGAATACAGGAGATTTTCAGGGCATGTAATGATTTACTGAGATCCAGGAACTAGATTTGAATATTTATCAAAGTTACAGAATGAGCCAAACCCTTATCACAAAGATCAAATCAGATCCTGGATTTAATCCTTGAGCAGCTTTTCCTCATTGCATACCTTCTGTCAATCCTGTTTTAGTTTTGGTAGACCCTGAAAGCAATTTGCATAAATCCAGCTTGTGAAAATGTCCACAATCCTGCCCACAGGGAAAATATCCTGCCTCCCCACACTGGTGAGTTGGGTCATAGCTGACACACAACCCACAACTGACCACAGCCACCACCTGGGGGTTCTCCTGCATTAGGTCCATCTGGGTCAGCTCATCTAAGACCAAAGACTAGTACGAGTCCATCTTGAGAATTTCAGCCTACCTAGACTTACGTTATTACACATGGTATGGCTTTTAGTGCTGGTATTCACTCTCAATGTTGATAACATCAGTAAGGATGTTAAAGCATACGTGAAAGGTAGCAGGAAGGTCAATCTAATTCCTTATCAAAGCATTCCAGAGGAGAAGGCTCTAGGTCGTTGCTTCAGCCCTTTTATCTTTCCATTATCTATCTGCTTCCTATGCAATTGTCAATTTGGAGCGTAGGCTTGCTTGGGGCTCTTCCGGCACAGAACCAGTTTAGTCCCTGGGAAAGAGTGAGAGTAAATCTTAGTTTTTAAAGTAGGACAGTGAATTTAGTGTAATAAAAAATACTTGTAGCTTGAACTGGTGTTGTTTATTATCAATGTGGTTTGAGATCAGGGATTTTTGGTCATGCCGTTTAACCACTAGTTGATGTTCATGAACCCTTGTTTTCAAGGTCCCTTCCAACTTTATGATGATGATGATGATGATGATGATGATGATGATGATGATGATGATGATAGATCATCGCACAGTCAGTCAGATGTTCAGACTGGATTTGGCATTTTGTCTACCTATCGAGTCCTTCCCAAGGACCTGGGATAGGCAGATGTGGATGTTTGATGGTATTACAGATCTCGTCACAGAATGGAAGCAGTTCCTACTAAGGCCGCCATTTGCAATTGACTATATTGAAGGTTTCTTATCATCCACCCAACCTCCCTTATTTTTCATGCAAAGATAGGTTTCATAATTTGAACAAATTAATGGACCAAACTCTCCAGTCCTCAAGTATATCTGTTGTTCCAATCTACAGATGCATTTTACGTTGCTCCATATGAATAAATATGGGTTGAAGAATGCTGTTGTGTCATCTCCACTTCCACCATTTCCATGACATTAAAAACCAATATCAAGTTGTTAATCAAGGAAAGACAAGAAAAAGAACTAAGATGCTTGTTTGAAAGATTTATTCAGAGTCATTCATAGGTAAGAGATTTAATCAGGTTCCTCTATGTGAGCAGATCAGAAGAGACACCCAGAAGGACAGCACATTGATGATGGCAGATGTACCATTATCTTGCATCTTAGAGTTGCGTCTGAACCACTACTGAATCTTAAATCAAAGAAATAGAAAAGAAGAAGAAAAAAAGTTAAGGTCAGTCCTCAGCATGGAAAAATCTCAAGGTTGAGACATCCAGGAAAATTCATTTTGGATGCCCCTGTGTTTGATTGCAACAAGCATTATGAGTTTCTTGGAGACCTGCAGCCAAACCCAGGAGGAGAGGCAAAATGAGAGCCCAGTTGTCCCCCAGTCCTGAGAGGCCAGGAGAAAGGAAGGAAAGAGCTGCCAGCCTCAGTTTCCCTATTCCTTTTTGCACCTAACCATCCTGGCTCTTCGTACCGTATAACAGTGCTTGCTCAACATTGGAAAGGTAAACAAGAGGCTGAATTTCTCAATGGCCTGGAAATTTAATATCATTAGCCAGAGAGGAACAGATCAACGGATATTGACCTTGATTAGCTATGGTGGATTATCATGAAATACAGTTCCTGTTCACTGAAATACGTAGGCAGAAGGTTTCTGCGGATGTATATAGTGCACATGAGGATCTGCTATCTCGAGCCACCGAGGGTCACTCGCCAGTGAAATGGGCGACATATAAATTGAACAAACAAACAAACAAACAAACAAACAAACAAACAAATAAATAAATCTCACTAAACATTTCTGGCTGAATGTAAGAGAAATCAAGTGCAAAGTCTTATATCCAACGACTGCCTCCACATAATACTGCTTGCTCAATATTGGAAAAGTGAACAAATGTCTGAACTTCTCAATGGCCTGGACATTTAGTTTCATTAGCCAGACGATATGGCCACCTATTGCCCTAGAGTAGCTATGGGGGATTATAATGAGATAAGGTTCCCATTCACTAAAATACTTAGGCCGACGTTTTCGGTATATGTACATGTGTGCTGTTAAAGATTCTGAGCTTATCAGCTGGAAAGCTGACGGACTGGGTTCAAGACCCAAACTCTGCAGGACGGGTGAGCTCATGTTACCTGCCTCAGCTCCTGCCCATCTAGCAATTCAAAAGCAAGCAAATGCGAGTAGATACATAGGTACCACTTCAGCGTTCCGCGCACCTCGGCATATACTGTAGTCATGATGGCCACATGACCACAGAAGTGTCTTTGGAAAATGTGGGCTCCCTCAGCTAAGAATTGGACATGACCGGACATGGGACACCTTTACTTTAACCTTTATACGCATGCATGAATATTTGCTGTCTGAAGCCACCCAAAGTCGCTCAACAATAAATTAAATAAATAAAAAAATCTCATTGAACATTTCTGGCTTAACTGAAGATAAATCACATACAAAGTCATATATCCAACTGCTGCCTGGAAGAGTTTCCTACCTCTGGTAGCAGCGCATCCCATCAAACAGCTCATCCACCCAACGGCTGGGCATTCTGTGGGATGATTAGCTCTTCAATTGGAAGGAGGCATGGAGTGTTCTTCCCTGGTTTATGTAAGGAAAAAGACTCCAATTAAACCTGCAGATTGGGCAACCATTTGTCTGAAATGGTACAGGGTCTGCTGCTTGAGCAGGCCGTTGGACTAGAAGACCCCCAAGGTCCCACCCAACTCTGTTATTCTGTTATTCTGTGCAGCCAAATAGCCAGCTGCACCAGGAACCAGCCACTACATTTGGAGGCTGCTGTAAGAAATCTACTGTTGGATATACGTGACAAGGATATAAATTATTTGCGCTTGGTGCAAACCATTTTATTTTAGTTATTTTTGGGGTTGGCAAGACTTCCTTGTCAAGCCTGAAGACTTTCAAGGCTGCTACAGGGAAGAGAGCTTCAGTTTACTCTCCGTAGCACTTGAGAGCAGCAGGAGGAGCAGGAGGTGGACACTAGTCAGAGAGAAATCCAGGAGGATTGAAAACACTCCCAAGTGCGTTTCCAGCAATCAATTCATGGGATAAGGAGGAAAGGAAGGCTACAGATGAATATTTTCTGGTATCCTCAGGCCTCAGAAGCTCTCTGTAAAAGTACAATATTTGGTCAGATGAAGAAGGAACTTTACCATGGGTATCTTTCATAGCATGGGGTTTACGTTGTGGGGCTCCTTGACACGTAGCCAGCATGAAAAAGAAGACAATCAAGATGCAGAAAACTCTCTAAGAAAGCAGCAGAAGAAAAAAAATACAATAAGTGACCAGAGAAAGCATGTCCAATCACAAAATTCATTTACTCAAAGGCTATTTCCTCTGCTTCCTTCCTTTTCTCTCTCTTTTATCCTGCTTCTTTAACTTCTACATAGCAATTATTCCAGATGGAAAGCAAAATTTCAAACAACAACATGGAAATAATTAAAGCAATTGAATTTATCTTATATTTTGGTAGACAGCAATGTCTTTTCTCCTGAATGCTCTCTGGTGGGAAATTTGTGAAGCCGTATATAATACAAATAATTTTAATCTTCCTTCCTTCCTTCCTTCCTTCCTTCCTTCCTTCCTTCCTTCCTTCCTTCCTTCCTTCCTTCCTTCCTTCCTTCCTTCCTTCCCTTCCTTCCCTTCCTTCCTCCCTCCCTCCCTCCCTCCAAAAATAGGACAATAGGACAAAAATGGTTTGTCCATTTGTATATCTACTGTTAATTCTGCTAAGTATCTAGAAAATAAAATCTGTTTGAGTCCTTGCCCAAAAATTATATCAGCAATGCCTGGATTTTGCACTCATTCCAAATACCCCAAAATGTGATTAATTAGTTTTGCAAATCATTCTTTTTCTACTCTCTCTCTTTTGATGTTCTAAATGAGCATCTATTGTATTTGATCCTCCATTAATATTTCTTCATGTCTTTATCTTTCCAGCTTTATTTCATCCACACTCGGTCCAGAACGCTATCTCGTGTTATTGATCTCATTCCTCCAGACATTCTCTTCTTAAGTCCAGATCAAGCTCTTGCTGCAAAGGAGAGGAAACCATTTTGCTTACCATCTTGGATTTGGGGGGGGGGGGAAATCAAGGAAACTCTTAGTAGGAGGAATGACAAGGAGTAGCAGTTCTCTCTGAGGTCAGCAAGGAACTTGCTCCAAAGATTTATATAGACGTACAAAAAAGCAAAGTAAAAAAAAAAAAGGTACTCCTGTACACTTATTAACCATATTCTGGATACAAGTTGTGCCGAAATAGGCCCTACCAAGCGGAGAAGACATGCTTCATACTTCAGTGGTCCCTGTTTTATAGATACAATCAAGGGGAAATATTTCGTTAGCTTCAGAAAAACATGATAAGGAAAAGACCAAATTATGGAGCGCTTGAAAGCCTTCAGCAGAATGTGAGAAGTGGAATTAGCTAGTTGTGCATTCTCCTCCCAAGATAAGGAACGGCTGCTGGAATTGGGGATGTCTAGTTTAATGAAGAGAAGGACAAGGGGGGACAAGATAGCAGTGATCCAGTATCTCAGGGGCTGCCCCAAAGAGGAGGGAGTCAAGCTATTCTCCAAAGCGCCTGAAGGCAGGACAAGAAGCAACGGGTGGAAACTAATCAAGGAGAGAAGCAACCTGGAACTAAGGAGAAACTTCCTGACAGTGAGAACAATTAACCAGTGGAACAACCTGCCTCCAGAAGTGGTGAATGCTCCAACACTGGAAGTTTTGAAGAAGAGACTGGACAGCCACTTGTCCGAAATGGTGTAGGGTTTTCTGCCTGAGCAGGGGATTGGACTAGATGACCTCCAAGGTCCCTTCCAACTTTACTATTATTATTATTATTATTATTATTATTATTATTATTATTATTATTATTATTATTATTATTATTATTATTATTATTATTATTATTATTATTATTATTATTATTATTATTATTATTATTATATAGCCCCTGCTATTTTAAGGATTGCAGACCACCTGGCAATTGGTTGTCCTACTCAAAGAAGTGGGACTTACTCTCATTCTTTCCCAGGAATTCCCAAACTAGAACCAGACATTTTAGAGCTTTAGGAATGTCCTTAAGTCGTCTCTTGATATGGTGTTTCACACATACCTTTTTTTTTGTCTCTCCATTCAAATCCTCAGTAAGGTATTTGACAGAGTAGGCTTGTTTTTCCTGCAGGCTCTTTCTCTCTTGGTGACAAGCTCACATGCTTTTGTCCTGCGTTAGTCTTGCCCACTTGCTCTCTGGCTCTGCTCAGGAAGAACTGCATATTCTCCCATGGATCTCCTGCAGGAGATCTTTCGGTTGAAGGTTCAAAGAGTGCCTTGCGCCAACTCTTTGATGAGACACGATTCCCACTTTCCAGGAATATCAGTACACCGATGGCAATACCAATAGCACAGAGATTTATATAACACTCCATAGTACTTTACAACACTCTCTGAGCGGTTTACAATATCAGCCTATGGCCCGCAACAATCTGGCCCCTCATTTTACCAACCTTGGAAGTATGAAAGGCTGAGTCAACCTTGAGCCAGTCAGGATTGAACTCCTGGCAGTGGACAGAGTCAGCCTACAATATTGCATTCTAACCACTGCGCCACTAATGCACCAAGATGGTTGATGGCCCAGAGCAGTAAGAGGCTTCCATAATTCTCTGCTTCCTTCTTGTGCTGTTCTTTGCATTGACCACAAATGTTGCTGTAAACCACTTCTAGAATATAAGATAGTTGTTTCTTCTCAAGAAATGTGCATCCGATCTCTGCTTGTAAACAGCAGGAATACTTGATCGAACCACACATGGCTTTATTCCTGAAGCTTTGGCTAAAGTCTCCAATCCTATGCCAGGTTCTTTTGTGTCATCAGCTTAAATAGCCTGTTCGTCTGTCTCGTCCAGTTTTTTTCCCCTGGTTCTCTGCACAATGTGCAGAGTCCATTTTTTTTTTCCTGGAGAGAGTCTTTCATGAATAACTCTGCATTTGAATCACATAACAATGGTGGTTTTCTTTTTTTTTATTATTAAAAGTTTTATAAAATTTACAGTATAAATCCCCCCCAACCCTACAACCCCCCTCCCCCCCACTTCCCAGAGCTGTTCACAGGGTTACAAATAATAATCATAATCTAAATAACATAAACCAACTAATTATATAACCAAATCTATAAAACACTTTAACTCACTTTTAAAATAAATTTAAATAAATTAAAATTAAATACATTATTAAAAAAAAGAAAAAACAAACTAGTAAACAAAACTACTACTCCTCAAAATTATAATAAAATTATACAAACTATTATAAAATATACATACAAGCACTTAATAAAATAATAACAATAACAATATTTTAAAATTTTATCCAAAAGCCAAATGGAACTTTTCAGTCCCATATTTTTTCTGAATATAATCTATCCATGGTCTATCTATGGTTTTCAAACTTTACGTCACACCCTTCCTGTACCTAAAGCAACCTGGATTGCAAATCTGAAACATTCAATGCATTCTTAATAGCTAAGTTGGTTTCCTGTGCTTTATCTCAAACGCAAGAGAACTTTACCAGTCAAATAATGTTTGGACATCTTCTCTGTAACTTTTTATTACGTTATGACTTGTACTTCCTTTCCCCCAATATTGGAATGGCTCATTCTCTCTTAAATGTTGTTCAGACTAGTATTTCGGGTTCATTCTCTCTGCAGGGTTGCACGGACTGGCGTTTCAGGTTTTGTTTCCTTAGGAGAGAAGGCATGCAATTGGCCCATCCTTTCAAATAGGGTTACAGCTTCTCTCTTCATTTGGTTAATCAAAGTCTTGTAAATGATTTATTGCAGAACCGAGATCTGTCGTGTGTCTTATTTCCTGTGAGCAAACTATAGTCTGATAGCTTTTTATCGGAGTGTAGAAGCAAAGTAAATAACACTGACCCAACGTGGGCCACGGAGAGTGTGTAAGTGTGCCATAAAGCAGCTAAGAGCTGCTCTGCTCAAACTCTTAATCTTTACTGAGACATTTCCAGGAAGACCAAGATGGCTTCTTCTGAGGTGGTAATTGGCCCAGAGCAGTTAACAGAGTAACAGAGTTGGAAGGAACTTTGTAGATCAGGGGTGTCAAATTGCCGGCCCGTGGGCCGGTTTCATCATACTGGAACCATGCCCACCCCATTGCCGGCAATGGCGAAAAAGCTCCGATATGTCGCGCGACGTCACGTGACGTTGCGAGTTTGACATGCTTGTTGTAGATCATCAATCACCACCCAATCAGGAGTCCCTACACCATTTCTGACAGATGGCAGTCCAGTGTTTTAGCCTCTAGTCCCCTGATCATCTTTGTTGCTCTTCTCTGGACTATTTTGAGTATCTCAACATCTTTTTTATAGTGTAGTAGTGATCAAAAATGGTTGCAGTATTCTATGTGTGTTCTTACTAAGGCTTTATAGAGTGGTGTTAGTACCTCAGGTGATCTTGATTGCAATGCAACACAAACATTCCATGAAACAGCGAAAAGAAATCTGATTGACCGGATAAGAAAGTTATCAGCTTTCAGAACACAGAGAGAAATTCTGACTCAGCGGAGAAACAGAAAGAGGAAAAATTTGTCTTTAAAGGTGTTTTCCCCTGAAGTCTGAAGGGACAGCTTGAAAAAAATAATCCACAGATGGAGATCAAGATAGATCTAAGGTCCTGGGTGGCTCTGGAATTATCTGTCTGAAATAAAGACTTTTTATAGAGTTTCAACATCTTTTTTATAGTGTGATGATCAAAACTGCTTGCAGTATTCTACCTGTGGTCTTACTAAGGTCTTGATGTAGGCTACATGAGAGCCAGATTTATATCATGGTCAAGGTACCAGGCTAGAAACCAGGAGAGTTTGAAGTAAAGAAGGTAACAGATAATTATGGGATTTTCTTACTGCTCTGGACTGTTGGTATTCCTGGAAAGTGGAAATCTTGTTTCAAGAAGGACCAAGAGTTGGAGCAAAGCAGCTCTGTGCTCCTTCACCAGAAAGATCTCCTGTGGGAGATCTGTGGGAGAGTACAGAGATCCTCTCGAGCAGAGCCAAGGGGGCAAGTGGGCAGGACCAAGGCAGAACAAAAACACCCAAGATTGTACCCCACAAAGAGCCTGCACGGAAAGCCATATAAAGGGAGGACATTCCTAACGCTCTAAAATGCCTGATTCTGGCTTGGGAGTCTCTGGGAAAGAGTGAGAATAAGTTCCACTCTCCAGAGTGGGATAGTCAATAACCGGGTGGGTAACAATCCTGTGTACAGATAGCTCTAGACTTACAACAGTTTATTTAGTGATCGTTCAAAATTACAACGACACTGAAAAAAGTGACATGACAGTTTTTCATACTTAACGACCATTACAACTCCTCGTGATCATAATCCGGATGCTTAGCAACTGGCTCCTATTTATGACGGTTGCTGCGTCCCGGGATCACATGATCCCCTTTTGCGACCTTGTGACAAGCAAAGTCAAGGGGGAAGCCAGATTCACCGTGTAACTAAGTTGACAAACACGGTGGTTCACTTAACAACTGTGGTAAATGTCGTAAAATGGGGGCAAAACTCACTTAACAAAAGTCTCCCTTAGCAACAGACATTTTGGGCTCCATTGTGGCCGTAAGTCAAGGACTACGTGTATTGGACAAGGGCAGGGGGTGTCTTGGAGGAAGCCGAGGAGGAAACTGCAAATCCGGCTATTTGAAATTCACACATCCTGCTGGCCATCATTTCATTATTATTATTTTTTCCCACGTTGTTCTAAAGCTGACAAAATGTTTTCCCTTTATCACATCTACAAAACAAACGCAAACTAGTCATAAAATAAATATTTTCCTTCTGGCAGTGACTATTCTGATAAAACTTTCCCTCAGAATTTTTTTTAAAAAAAATTGCGCAAGGGGCGGTCTTGGTTTTCGTATAAATTGGAGGAGCAGATTCCTCGGTGGCTTCAGAGAGAGGCGTCCCTCCTTCTCCTTCCTCCCTACCAAGAGTTTCCTGGGTCTTCCCCAAAGCCAAGATGGTAAGTAAAATGCCTTTTTCTTTCTTCACAACCAGAGCTGAGATGACACGAGGAGAGAGTGGCTGGAGGACTGAGGTGGCCCCTTTGGGACAGTCACTCTCCTGCAGCCGAGCCCAGAGTCGTAGCTGTGGTTATAATAATGGGAGAAATATTCTGTACATTATTTAGATACAACAAAGACAGAAATACAGAAAGAAATGAAGATCAAATGCTCTAATGGGCTTCTTTAAAAGCCCAGAAGAGAGAGAAGTCAAAAAGAACTATTAATGAGTTGCATTTTGGGGTGTATGGAACGAGTGTAAAATCCAGTTGTTGCTAGTGTAAGTTTTGGGCAGGGACTCAAGCAGAGTTTATTTTATAGCTGTTTAGTTGGATTAATGATAGATACACAAATGCAGAAACAAATGTTTTGGTGTGGAGGACATAGCAACTCAGTAATACAGATCCAGCGTTGTCCCTTTCTCTCCACCCTCCAAAGCATCCCAGGTGGGAGAAAGCATGAAAAAGGAGCAGAAACTGATGTGGGCACAAGGCATGTCTCCTTCCATTGTAGTGGGGTCAGTTCCAACAATATCAATGGAGAGTTTTGCCTCTGGAGGGGGAAAGGACTGGAAGACACTCCACGCTGAGGACTTCTAGGGAGATGAACAAATGGCTGAGATATTCGGGTATCCTGGATTGTGTGCAGCTGGCACAAAGAGGGGAGGGAGATCTTCCAGGCTGACCCAGTTGTGCAACAGAGATCCGAATGCACACCTTTCACAAGATTGGAAACTTAACCCAGAGGGTTTTCCCCAAAATTCATGAGCAAGATCATATTATTGAAGAGGACATTAGAAAAATTTTTGAACAGCTAGTTTCTGAAGCAACCGCTACATTCTCTGGAGACTTACTTTTTTCTTTTCTTCCTTTCACAGAGAGTCTTCTTCAGCCTGGTCATCCTCTCTTTCATGCTGGTTACATGTCAAGGAGCATGCCAATTTGGTCCCTTTGAACCTCAGCTTATAGATGGTAACCAAGCTCTTTAGGGATCTGAACCAATCACGACTGTACTGCTTGCAAACATCTAGTAATGCCAGGAGAAATGTTGCTGGTTTAATCTCTACAACCCAGATTTCTATCTCCTAATTAGACCGGAAAACCCCAACCATATTAATGCAGAAGTTGTTTGCTCAATCAGGGGTCCCTACAGATCTGATCAATGAGTAAAATAAAATGCTTTGCAGCAAATGCAGAGAATCTGTATATTAGTCATATTTGTGTAATAGTAGATTTGGGCACAGCTGCAGGTTCAACAGGACTCTTTTTTCCTTAGGTAAAGAAGTGTGGCCAACCAAATGCGTGGATCCATATGATAAGAAAAAGCATCCCATTGGGTCTGAATGGAATACGGCCAATTGTATGGAATGCGAGTGCCTCAAAACAGGATTGTCATGCTGCCACAGGTAAGAAATCATGCTTTTTTTTGTACCAGCTTTTGGGGTTGTGAGTAGGAGACTGTCTTGCTGGACTTCTCTATACGTCATGGACAGTTCTGGTCAGTGTTGGTGGGGCAGGAGAGGTCAAGCCCTAAGTCTTTTCAATGTGGGGTGCCTCAGAGCTCAAGTCCTTCACGTCTTCTTTTCACCATCTACATCAGGGGTAGTCAACCTTGGCTCTTTTATGACTCGTGGACTTCAACTCCCAGAATTCCCGAGCCAGCTAAGCTGGCTCGGGAATTCTGGGAATTGAAGTCCACGAGTCATAAAAGAGCCAAGGTTGACTACCCCTGATCTACATGAAACCTCTGTGGAAGTTCATCCATTTGTATGTGGTGCAGTATCAGTATGCTGATAACATCTAGTTATATAGAACCACCCTTAGTTTGGCAGGTGACCCTGTGGGCTGTGCTGGCCAAGTGCCTGGAGGCCATGAGGGATGGGGAGGAATGACTCAACCCTGATAAGACAGAGTGGGTTCGGGTTTTTGACTTCCCCCACCCACCCAAGGCCCAGGTAATATGTCATCTTTGACTCTGGACAGGGTGCAACTTCCCCAGACTGAGCTGATACACAATTTGGGAGTCCTTGTAAACTCACAACTCTTGCTCAAGGAGCAGTTGGTAGCCATAGCTATTGCTCAATTTTGAGTAGTGTGCCAATTGTGCCCCACTGGAGGCTTTGTCCATGGCCACTCATGCCTTGGTCACTTCATGTTTCAATTACTGCAATGTACTCTATATGGGGCTGCCCTTGAAGATGACCTGGAAGCTACAAGGGGTCCAGAATGTGGTGGTCTGTGCAGAGATGAGTACCCCTAGGTTTACCCATATTATGCCTCGGTTACATGAGCTGCACTTGGTCCCAGTTTTCTTCCAGATGTAATTTAATGATAACTGTTTCATGATAATCCCCCATAGCTAATCATGGTCAATATGTGATCTGTTCTTCTCTGGCCACTTGGAATCCTGCATCCAGTTTTGGTCACCACAATGTAAAAAAGATGTTGAGACTCTAGAAAGAGTACAGAGAAGAGCAACAAAGATGACTAGGGGACTGGAGGCTAAAGCATATAAGGAACGGCTGCTGGAATTGGGGATGTCTAGTTTAATGAAGAGAAGGACGAGGGGGGACATGAATGCAAGTCTTCCAGTATCTCAGGGGCTGCCCCAAAGAAGAGGGAGTCAAGCTATTCTCCAAAGCACCTGAAGGCAGGACAAGAAGCAACGGATGGAAACTCATCAAGGAGAGAAGCAACCTAGAACTAAGGAGAAACTTCCTGACAGTGAGAACAATTAACCAGTGGAACAACCTGCCTCCAGAAGCAGTGAATGCTCCAACACTGGAAGTTTTTAAGAAGAGACTGGACAGCCATTTGTCGGAAATGGTGTAGGGTTTCCTGCCTGAGCAGGGGGTTGGACTCGATGACCTCCAAGGTCTCTTCCAACTGTATTATTATTATTATTATTATTATTATTATTATTATTATTATTATTATTATTATTATTATTATTATTATTATTATTATTATTATTATTATATTTCTAGACCATTGAGAAGTTCAGCTCCTTGTTTACCTTTCCAATGTTGAGCAAGCAGTATTAGGTGGAGATCTGGGTAACGTCTAACCCAGATCTGTTTAATTTAGTGTCTGATCCACTGAAATGCCCCTTTGGCTTTGATCTCCCAAGGAAAATCTAGAGCAGTGTTTCTCAACCTTGACAATTTTAAGGCATGTGGACTTCAACTCCCAGAATTCCACAGCCAGCATTGCTGGCTGTGGAATTCTGGGAGTTGAAGTCCATATGCCTTAAAATTGTCAAGGTTGAGAAACACTGATCTAGAGAATGCTCAGCCGGATTGCTTCTTGCTTCCTTTCCTTACTCCTGGCCTCTCAGGACTGGGGAACAGCTGGCTTGTCCTTTTGTCCATCCTGCTGGCCCTGATTGCAGGTCTCCAGTGCTTTTTGCAACAAAACATCAGGGCATCCAAAATCAATTCTGAGATTTCTCCATGCGAAGGAGGACTTCCAAAGAATTGGGTTTGCAAAACAAAATAAAATCTTGGCTGCATCAACATTTCTCCCAGGAAGTTTCTAAAGTTTTGTGCAAGTTCTAAGGTGCAAGATGATCCTAGATGACCTGGTCAATTAAAGTCAACTTCGACTGATCATCACTTCTTCTTCTTCCTTCTCCTTTCCCCCCCCCTTTGAAGGTATGGTGGTACTGCCGTAATGGAAGGATGCAAAACAGTGATAAATCCAATAACATGTAAACATGAATTCTATAGGCTCGATGATCCATCAAAGCGCTGTGATGTCTGATCTCTTCACTTGGACACACTGGAATAAATCTCTCATGTGTAAATGAATCTGAATAAATCTCTCACATAAGCATCTTAAACTTTTTTCTTCCCTCTACTTTTTATTAAATGACTATCATGTTAAACATGAGGTGGGACTGTGATATAAGGCATGCATGGCTGGGGGATATTGCCTGCATCAGTTTGTGTATTGTGTAGCGAACAAAGACTGCTTGAGCATTAATGTTGCTTGTCAAAAAGCCCATAAAGAGCAAGAAAGAACTGAAAGCATTAGAAGTGAGAATTCATTGTCAATTTTTCGCCTTGACGTTCTTTGAAGTCTACCCACTGGTGCTAAGCAGGCTAAGCCTGAATAAGTTTTAGTTTGAGTCTTATGTAGGGATTTCATGTTTCATGCACTACCTGAGTAGTGCAAATATGTGTGGAGCCCTCTTTCCTGCAGGATGTCGTCCCCCCCTGTGTCCCTGAAGAAACTTCTTGGATGAGAAGCAAAACATCTTCAAAGAAAAAACAAGAAAGTCCAGTTGCCTCCTGAAAAAAACAGATTTTTTTTGTAATCTTCTGACAAACCATGCTCAACAAGTATTTCTTAATGGTACTACATCCACATGGAGAGAAGTAAGCAGTGGGTACCACAAGTCTCCATCTTAGGCCCAGTACTCTTCAATATCTTCCTAAAAACCTTAGATGAGGGAATAGAAGGGGATTTCATCAAATTTGCAGATGACATGAAACTGGCAGGAATAGCCAACACCCTAGAGATCCAAAAAGATCTTGACAAACTTGAACAATGGGCCCTATCCAACAAAATGAATTTTAATGTGGAGAAAAGCAAAGTTTTACATTTAGGCAGGAAAAATCTAGGGTATAAGTACAGATTGGGCAAGACCTGGCTCAAAAACAGTAACTGTGAGAGGGACCTTGGAGTCCTAGTGGACGATGATTAACGAGGAGCCAGCAATGTGCAGCAGCAGTAAAAAAAACTAATATAATCCTGGGTTGTATAAACAGAGGCATAGAATCAAGATCACATGAAATATTAGTACCACTTTATAAAACCCTAGTAAGACCACACCTGGAATACTGCAACCAATTTTGGTCACCATATTACAAAAGAAATGTTGAGACTTTGGAAAAAAATCAGAGAAGAGCAACTAAGATGATCAAAGGCCTGAAGACTAAAACATACAAAGAATGGCTGCAGGACGGGTTTGGCTAATCTAAAGAAAAGAAGAAATAAGGGTGACATGATAGCAGTATTCTAGTATTTGACAGACAAGGAAGAGGGGGGTCACGTTATTCACCAAAGCACCAGAGGGCAGGACAAGAAACAATGGTTGGAAACTTATCAAGGAGAGAAGCAACTTGGAATTAAGGAGAAAGTTCCTAATAGTGAGGACAACCAGTGGAACAGCTTGCATCCAGAAATCGTGGGTGCTCCATCACTGGATTTTAAAAAGAGGTTAGTTAGACAGTCACTATTCTGTTTGCCTTCAGAGATTGTGGGTGCTTCATCACTGGAGGTGTTTAAGAAGAGACTGGACAGCGACTTGTCTCAAATTGTATAGGTTCTCCTGCTTGAGCAGGGGGCTGGACTAGAAGACCTCCAAGGTCCCTTCTGGCTCTATTCTGTTCTAAGATTATGCAACCCTCTTACTGCTCTGGGCCATTAGCCACCTTGGAAAATTGGAATTCCTGGAAAGTGGAAATCTTGTTTCAGCAAGGACCAAGTGTTGGAGCAAAGCAGCCCTGGGCACCTTCACCCGATCTCCTGCGGGAGATCCATGGGAGAGTACAGAGATCCTCTCGAGCAGAGCCAAGGGGGCAAGTGGGCAGGACCAAAGCAGGACAAAAACGGTAACCCACAAAGAGCCTGCAGGGAAAGACATATAAAGGGAGGGCATTCCTAATGTTCTAAAATGCCTGATTCTGGCTTGGGAGTCCCTGGGAAAGAGTGAGAGTAAATCTTAGTTCTTAAAGTAGGACAGTGAATTGCCGGGTGGTCTACAATCCCCCAAATGGGTAGGGGACATCTTGGGGGAAGGTGAGGAGGAGGCTGCCTCTCTTTCTGCTGGAAGCTCTCACATTCTGCTGGAGGCTTTCAATCACTCCATAATCTGGTCTTTTCCTTATCATGTTGTTCTGAAGCTAATCAAATGCTTCTCCTTGATTGCATCGATAAAATAGGGACCACTGAGGTATGAAGCATGTCTTCTCCGCTTGGCAGGACCTATTTTGGTGCAACCTGTACCCAGAATATAGTTAATAAGTGCACAGGAGGCTGTCTCATTTTTTTTTTTAAACTGCTGTCTTCTACATAAATCTGAGGAGCAGATTCCCTGCCGACCTCAGAGAAACCTACTACTGCTTGTCATTCCTCCTAGTAAAAGTTTCTGGATGTTCCCCAAATCCAAGATGGTAAGTATAATTGTTCTCTCTCCTTCGCAGCAAAAGCTTGATCTGACTTGGATCTAAGAAGAGAATGACTGGAGGAATGAGATGAATAATAGGAGCGAGCATTCTGGACATTGTTTGGATGAAATAACGCCGGAAATAAAAATACATGAATAAATATTAACGGAGGATCAAATGCCGTCAGGTGCTCCTTTAGAAGTCCAGAAGAGAAATAGTAGAAAAAGAATGATTTGCAAAACTAATTAATTGCATTATGGGGTGTGTTGGGTGAGTGTAAAATCCAGAAGTTGCTGGTATAATTTCTGGGCAAGGACTCAAGGAGATTTTATTTTCAGGCCACACATGAATATTTCAGGCCCAACAAGATATTCTATCTTTAAAAGTCTGGCTGGCTTTGCTTTTCTCTAGGTGCCCATATTTTATAATTTTTTGAGCAAATTGGCTGATGCGATTTCTTTCTAAATCTGAAAGAAATGTTGCAGGCCAAACATTTTTGAAACCTGTGAAACATTTTGCACACATTTTTGCAATATGTTAATGCACCGGTCCATGGACTGGCTGAACTTGGAGGTAGATGGATAAATAGAAATAAAATGTCTCTCCTGTAGTGGATCACTTTCCTCTCCCCTCCTGTCCCCCTTTCCTTCCTATAAAGCAGGGGTGTCAAACTCGCAACTGTCATGTGACGTGTCGAGATGTATCGTGACTTTTTCCCCATTGCTGGCAATGGGGTGGGCACGCTTTTGGCTTGACACACCCCTGCTATAAAGGTTTTCTTGTTATAGCTAAGGCACTTTCTCATGCTAACAGGCTAAAAGATTTCTTTTTCGACTTGAGTACGTGTTTTCTTTATCAGGTTATGCCAGTTATAGCTGTGCTTCGAATACACAATTGCTGGCACGCAGCCCAGAGCAGGGGTCTTCAAACCTGGCCCTTTTATGACTTGTGGACTTCCTGGGAGTTGAAGTCCGCAAATCATAAAAGGGCCAAGTTTGAAGACCTCTGGCCCAGAGCTTTCTCCGTGAGTAGATA
>NW_015386126.1:1821428-1823499 GCF_001527695.2 Protobothrops mucrosquamatus
GCAGAAGGGAGTAGAGAAACTGAGGCTGGCAAGGAGCAGAATCTCTCCCAGCTTCCCTTCCTTTCTCCTGGCCCCCCAGGACTGGTGGACAGCTGGGCTGTCATTTTGTCCCTCCAGCTGGGTGTGGTTGCAGGTCTCCAAGAAACCCATTATGCTTTTTGCAATAAAGCACGGGGGAATTGAAAATCAATTTTCTGGGTTTCTAAATCTTGAGATTTCTCCAGGCCAAGGACTGACCCTAACCTTCTTTTTCTGTTTGTTTGCTTTAATAACCAATAGTGGTTCGGATTCTGAAAATTGCAAGGTTAATCCACTTATATCTAAGCTTGGATCCTGATCGGCTCACACAGAGGAAACTGAATAAATCAATTACCTGTAAATGCGCCTGAATAAATCTTCCACATAAGCGTCTTAGTCTTTTTCTTCTCTTTTATTAACATTGAATAATATATATATTTTTAATGTCATGGAAATGCTGGAACAGGAGATGACACGACAATATTCTTCAACTCATATTTATTCATATGGAACAACATAAAAATTCACCTGGAGATTGGAACAGATAAACCTGAGGACTAGATTTTGGTTCATTAATTTGTTCCAGTTATGGAACAAATCTTTGCATGAAAAACAAAAGGGGGTGTGTGTTATAAGAAATTTCATTTCCTGTACATAAGGGAATACACAATTCAATTGTGCTGATAACAACTCTACAGTCACCAACTGTGACCAACCATATAAAGATGATGAACAGCACAGCACACCTGTACAACGCAGATCTGAAGATTCTGATGAGACAGCCAGCAATTTTCAGCGGCCCTTCTCGCCGCTGGGGCTGCCGCTTGCCTTCCTCTGCACTAGCGCTTCCATGCCTTGCTCGCCAGTCTGAATTAGACCAAGGCAGGGTCCCTATAGAAGAGCCCTTTTAAGGATTCTGTGTTAATAGAAAAACAACTAACCTTCCTCTGCTCATAAAGGCGCACAGCAGTTATTTTCTCTTTACGCCCTGAGAGAAAAATATATACGCTACCTACGATCAAACTCACAGCCTCCTGATTGCGAGGTGAGAGCTTCACCTCTAGGCCACCATGCCACTCCTGCAAGGAAAGTCATATAAATGCCCTAAAATGCCTGATTCTGGCCTGAGCAATGAAGTATAGATGTGTGCTAAAACATACACTAGTTGGTATATGCATGCATATTTTTTTAAAAAAAGATATGCAAAGCAAACAGGACCCAAAGTCTACGTCTCCATCCAGTTCTTATAGGATAGGTAGATACAACTGGGGAGAGACTGGCCTGCCAGTAACCATAGTTTCAAGTAATCATGAAAGGGTCAAAACCAGCACTTTTAACTGGGCCCAGAAGCAAACTGGCAACCAAGGGGTAGCAAAGCAGAGATACAACATGGACTAATCTAGGTGTGCATATAACTGCTTACATGGCTGCATTTTGCACCAGCTGAAGCTTCTGGATATTGTTCAAGGGCAGCTCTCTGTAGAACAGATTGCAGTAGTCCTGCAGATTGGTGACTAGGACATGAATGGCCATGAGCAGAACCTTCCTATCCAGAAATAGACACAACTGGTGCACAACACAAAATTCCTGGTAAAGAAAAAGGAGGAATATTTCTCAATATGGAGGTTTCTTAAAATGGTTGTGTGAAGCTTTTATTTCTATTTTTTTTTAAAAAAAACTACTCCATTAACAAGCACTCTATATTTTATTTAGTTGTTTATGTATTTAGCTTACTACCGGTCTTACTGCAAGGCAACTCTGGGCAGTTCACAACATTATAATAAAACTGTATGTATGTATGTATGTATGTATGTATGTATGTATGTATGTATGTATGTATGTATGTATGTATGCATGTATGTAAAATAGCCTTGTAGCTCTAACAATAGACCTCCAGGAGCACGATAAAAAAGTCACAACTAAGATGAGTTACAAAGAAGTCCAAAGGAATGGCAATAAATACAGCAACCAGCCTTACAATTCAGATTAAACATGCTAAAGTGAGAAGTTTTCTGCCTTTTAAGATTGATTATCGATACTAAAAGAACCATCC
>NW_015386127.1:0-1872 GCF_001527695.2 Protobothrops mucrosquamatus
TTCTTCTTCTTCTTCTTCTTCTTCTTCTTCTTCTTCTTCTTCTTCTTCTTCTTCTTCTTCTTCTTCTTCTTCTTCTTCTTCTTCTTCTTCTTCTTCTTCTTCTTCTTCTCCTTCTCCTTCTCCTTCTCCTTCTCCTTCTCCTTCTCCTTCTCCTTCTCCTTCTCCTTCTCCTTCTCCTTCTCCTTCTCCTTCTCCTCCTCCTCCAAACCTGGAGGTTTTTAAGAAGAGACTGGACAGCCATTTGTCTGAAATGGTATAGGGTTTCCTGCCTGAGCAGGGGGTTGGACTAGATGACCTCCAAGGTCCCTTCCAACTTTATTATTATTTATTACTACTACTACTGCTGCTGCTGCTGCTGCTGCTGCTGCTACTACTACTACTACTACTACTACTACTACTACTACTACCACTATTATTTTCAGTCATGTCCAGTTCATGGAGATTGCCTGGACATGTCCCTGCAGTTTACTTGGCAAGATTTTCCAAAAGAGTTTTGCCATTGCCTCCTTCCTAGGGTTGAGAGAAAGTGACCGGCCCAAGGTCAGGCAGCTGGCTTTGTGCCTAAGGTGGGACTAGAACTCCTGGACTCCCAGTTCTTAGCCCGATGGCCTTCACCGCTACACTAAACTGGCTCTACCGCTTTATTACTCAGCTGTAAGTTTGTTCAACGCAAATAGTTGAAAGAGAGATAACACACAGGATGAAGGATGTAAATCTGGAGGAAACTCCCCTGTGAAAGTTGGCTTATGTATTGTAGCAGAGCATCTCAGTGAGTTGGTCTATAGTGAGGGATGAGTGGGGAATTTTAGAGTCACTAGACCTGCATTAAAGGTCCTGGGACAATGTGGCTCATGGGAATTAATCCAAGATTAGAAGCCAGTGATCTGTCCATAAGGTAAGGAGACAGAAGATCTAGGAATATGAAAGGAATATTTGATACTTGCAACCCCACCGTGTTAAAAGAAAAGCAATTTTCCATTCACCTAAACAGAACAGAACAAATAAAATATCTTTGTGGTCGTTGTGTAACTCACAACAAAACTAAAGGCTGCCCACACTGCCCACTACACACAAGTAAAATAAAATCACAGATAATGAAGGAAATTAGGGTCCTCCGGGAATTTAAATACTATGGATATTAAAGGTTAAATTGGAATATTCTAATGAAAAATGAGGTAAAATTTAAATACAGGATAGGGATATGTATAAGCGAAAATATAAGGATAAACGTTTTAATTGAGCTTGTTATAACTAGAAATCTATTAGCTTAAAAATGATACAGTAAATGTTAACGGAAATAGAGAAGGGATTTTTTGATGATGTAACCTGAGATATGTCCTGAAGATTTTGTTATTGTACTATTGATTTTCCCAATCACCACGCTGCTTTCCAAATACTTAAATGTAAAACTGGAAAACCAATAAAAAACTTGTTATAAAAAAAAAGCACAAATAAGAACACACATTACATACTCACATCCTTCACATTCTGTTCACCATTGCGCTGCTGCCCGTGCTATCGCACTTCAATGTCGCACTGTACTGTGGTTATTTCACATGCTTCCAGCTCTGGGACCAAAGCTATTTTCCAGCCTATTTGTCTTTGTTTTCATTATCCTGGACCGTCTGCCAGAGGGTAATAGTTAAATGATTTGTCTTTTTTCCCGTTTTCGAGATCTTTTTAAAATTAACCTTTTCATTTACACGCAACGTCAGCGTAACTGAGGCAAACATTGTCGTTTTAGAGGCTCCACGGGCAGTCACCACTTGCCCCAGAAGAGCTGGAGAGAGTATTTGACACGCTGGATGCAGATGGCAACGGCTCCCTTACGCTGGAAGAATTCACCACCGGATTCAGTGAGTCCTCAGCCCG
>NW_015386127.1:1959-6878 GCF_001527695.2 Protobothrops mucrosquamatus
GATCTTTTTAAAATTAACCTTTTCATTTACACGCAACGTCAGCGTAACTGAGGCAAACATTGTCGTTTTAGAGGCTCCACGGGCAGTCACCACTTGCCCCAGAAGAGCTGGAGAGAGTATTTGACACGCTGGATGCAGATGGCAACGGCTCCCTTACGCTGGAAGAATTCACCACCGGATTCAGTGAGTCCTCAGCCCGTGTAGCGCTTTAGAAGTGATTCAGCTAGCTGTCAATTCCTCTTCTGCTGGTCCTTTTATGTATTTGTTTATATTGTTTGATTTCTCATCTCTTAATAGCATCACAATAATAATAATAATAATAATAATAATAATAATAATAGTAATAATAATAATAATAAAGTTGGAAGGGACCTTGGAGGTCTTCTAGTCCAACCCCCTGCTCAGACAGGAAACCCTATACCATTTCAGACAAATGGCTGTCCAATCTCTTCTTAAAAACTTCCAGTGTTGGAGCATTCACAGCTTCTGGAGGCAGGTTGTCCCACTGGTTAATTGTTCTAACTGTCAGGAAGTTTCTCCTTAGTTCTAGGTTGCTTCTCTCCTTGATGAGTTTCCATCCATTGCTTCTCATCCTGCCTTCAGGCGCTTTGGAGAATAGCTTGACTCCCTCTTCTTTGGGGCAGCCCCTGAGATACTGGAAGGCTGCTATCCTGTCCCCCCTAATCTTGACTCCCTCTTCTTTGGGGCAGCCCCTGAGATACTGGAAGGCTGCTATCCTGTCCCCCTTAATCTTGACTCCCTCTTCTTTGGGGCAGCCCCTGAGATACTGGAAGGCTGCTATCCTGTCCCCCCTCGTCCTTCTCTTCATTAAACTAGACATACCCAATTCCAGCAACCGTTCCTTATATGTTTTAGCCTACAGCTCCCTGATCATCTTTGTTGCTCTTCTCTGCACTCTTTCTAGAGTCTCAACAGCTTTTTTACATCGTGGTGACCAAAACTGGATGCCGCATTCCAAGTGTGGCCTTACCAAAGCCTTGTAAAGTGGTATTGATCTAGAGCAGTGGTTCTCAACCTATGGGTCGCGACCCCATTTGGGGTCGATCGACCATTTCACGGGGGTCGCCAAGCAAGGCTGTCCGCCATTTTTTCCCCCTTTTCCGGCGGGTGCCTTACCTCCCTTGGGCTGGGCCAGCTGGTGGTCGGCCTGCTCCGTCTCTGCCGCTTCCCAGCTACACCTCGGCCGGCGCAGGGGGCGGAACCATGCATGCACGGCGCTCCCGGGCAGGGAAAGTTGACTTACGACCGGTTTAGTCCTCGACTTACGACCGGTTTAGTCCTCGACTTACGACCGGTTGGGGGTCACGGCATTAAAAAGGTTGAGAACCACTGATCTAGAGAAAAGCCAATGGGATCCTTTAATTGGGGCATTCCTTTCTTTGGGTTGCTCCACTGATTAATTGTTCTCACTGCCAGGAAATTTCTCCTTTACTTCTAGGTTGCTTCTCTCTTCAACAAGTTTCCACCTGCTGCTTCTTGTCCTGCCCTCTGGTGCTTTGGAGAATAAGTTGAGCCCCCCTCTTCTCTGTGACAGCTCCTCAAGTACAGAAAGACAGCCATCATGTCCCCCCCCCATCCTTCTCTTCGGTAGGCTAGTTCCATCCTAACGATTCTCTCTATTTACTTTCTACCCTTAACATTCTGGGCGGATTCGGTTCCTTCCTATATCCTGGATGACTAATCCCACAGCTTGGTTTGGCAAGGCTTAGATTTCTTTCTTCCTTTTCCCCATAGCCAGTTGCTTTTCTCAGAAGAAATCCCGAAGGACAGAAGTATTCATCAAACTCCTCCTTTGCTATTCAGTCTCAAGGCAAATTGCTCGCCCTAGTAGATGCTTAGTCTGCAGCTCAATTATGGGTATCTTGGGTGATTTAATGGAGACTGAAATGGCGATTGGTGCTTTGATGGAGACTTTAACAGAGCTTCTGTTGCTAGTGGTGCTCAGTAAAAGATGTTCGCAGCATGAGATGCTGCCAGGCCATTTCCTGGACCTTGTTCTCTATTTGTCATCCTAGGCACAGCAGTGGCCAAAATTGTGGAAACCTTTTGGGAAAAGTGTACCGTAGAAATGCCACCTTTGGTTCAGTTTCCACCCGTTTTTCTTCTAATTTCTTTACAACTGTAGCCTTGTTCGCTTAATAAATACTATTTTACATCGCTTTCTGGGCGACCAGTCAAGTCTTTGCACCATTACTTTCATTTTATTACGTTTTACAAGCTCACTCAATGAAAGAACACAAAAAATATAATAATAATAATAATAATAATAATAATAATAATAATAATAATAATAATAATAATAATAATAATAAAGTTGGAAGGGGCCTTGGAGGTCATCTAGTCCAAAACCCAACCAACTTGATAGCGATCACATAACACCCTGACCAATGTCCTCCTCTCAGCTTCAATACAGGACATCAATCACTGGATCCTTCTGTGATCTGATTGGCTCATGGCCAAAAAAAGATGACAGCCGATTGGCTCTCTAAACACTCACGCTCATTGGCTACCATCAGATGAAGGAAAGCTACCTGAGATCAACCTGAGCAAGTTGTGCTTCCTTTTTCTGGTTATTTGGCTACAACTTTTCATAGAACACAGTACAGATAATTGAACAAACTTTGTTGCACGACATTCTTGATTAAATTATCTTTCCATTGATATATAATTTTATGGTACTACTCCAAAAGAAAAAGTGGTGTTATTAGCCACCAAACCTCAAAAATACACTTTCCCCAAAAGGTTTCCACAGTTTTGGCCACTCCTGTATATTGAAACCTAAGTCCTTCTGCTCTTTTGGAAAGAATTAATATATAGGTAATAATATATAGGTAGTTCTTTCCATTGCTAAGTGAGACAGTTGTTAAATCAGCTTTGCCCCATTTTACAGGTACTCCTCAACTTACCTCCACAACTGAGCCCCCCAAAATTGATATTGTTAAGTGAGAAATTTCTTAAGCAAGTGGTGTCCCATTTTATGACTTTTCTTGCCACATTTGTTAAATGAATAACTCAAGTTGTTAAATTAGTAACCTGGTCGTTAAATGAGTCCGGGTTCCCCCCGTTGACTTTCCTTGTCAGGAGGTCGCAAAAAGGGGATCACGTGACCCGGGGGGGGACGCTGCGACCGTCATAAATACAAGTCAGTTGCCAAGAGGCTGAATTTTGACCACGTGGCCCTGGGGGGGGGGGACACGCTGCAACGGTCGTAAACGTGAAAAACGCTCGTAAGTCGCTTTCAGGGCCGTTGTAACTTTGAACAGTGATTAAACGAGCTGTTGAAAGTCGAGGATTATCTGGAAACGGTTTAATAGATGTAAAATTTTTGACGCTCTTCTTGTTGTAATCTTTGAAAAACGACATGCTTTTTTTCTTCCAGATTGCAGAAGCTAATATAATAATAATAATAATAATAATAATAATAATAATAATAATAATAATAATAATAATAATAATAATAATAATAAAGTTGGAAGGGACCTTGGAGGTCATCTAGTCCAACCCCCTGCTCAGGCAGGAAACCCTATATTATTTCAGACATATGGCTGTCTAGTCTCTTCTTAAAAACTTCCAGTGTTGGAGCATTCACCGCTTCTGGAGGCAGGTTGTTCCACTGGTTAATTGTCCTAACTGTCAGGAAGTTTCTCCTTAGTTCTAGGTTGCTTCTCTCCTTGATGAGTTTCCATCCGTTGCTTCTCGTCCTTCCCTCAGGCGCCTTGGAGAATAGCTTAATAGGATTTATTTATCATGCTAACTAGTGGTTTTTTTTTTCATTTATTGCAAATATCTGGAGGGCCGACCTGTTTTATAAAATCAATTTTTTTTTTAAACCCGCAGGCCAGTTTTTGTCTGGGAGGAAGGAATCCTTGGCCGAGGCCCGTGGAACTGGAACCAGCTTCCATCCTAAAGCGAAGGGGAGCGTCGCAGAAGGACACGAGGAAGAAGAGCAGTTTTCCAATCTTATGGAACGGCTTGGAGCCGGGAGTATCTTGAAGGAGTAAGTCTTGCCACCGAAACAGCGGAGGGGCAGCAGAAGCAGAGAAACCACCACCCTTCTGATTTGTGCTACATTGGCCTGGGAAAAAGAGTCAGGTGTTTGAATGCTTCTTTATATAAGTGTTGAAAATATATATATGTGTGTGCTTGTGCAAGAAAATCCAGTTCAAGACTCATTTAAAATATCAAAAAAAGAAAAGAAAAAGAACAGGAGCGTGAAGGTTCGTCCTCCGAGCTTGTGGGTTGGTTTCCGAACGTTTCACTACCAGGCTGGGTAACGTCTTCAGCGGAGTTGAGGGGGATGTCAGTGTCAGTCTTCTGTTGATAAGGGCTTCAGGTGTGGGTGTGTCGAGTGAGGGGTCTTGTGACGGGTCAGGTGTGAGTCTGTAGGATGAGGGTGAAGCTTCGTTCCACTCGCCTTTATTTTTAGGGCGTCGTTATCTAGTTTTTATTCTCCTTTAGCTGCCCACAGCTGTAAGTTTAAGATGGAAGACCATGTAGGTTCAATAAATAAATAAAATCAGAATTGGGGGGGGGGGGAAAGTTAAAAGCCACTGATTCTTTCCTCAGGATTCTTACTTTATGGTACAAGAATGCTAAAATTATATTTTCTACTGAAACCTCTGGAAATTAGACCCTAACCTGCTTTCCTTTCCTTTCCTTTCCCTTCCTTTTTTCTATCTTCCTTTCCTTTCCTTTCCTTTCCTTTCCTTTCCTTTCCTTTCCTTTCCTTTCCTTTTTTCTATCTTCCTTTCCTTTCCTTTCCTTTCCTTTTTTCTATCTTCCTTTCCTTTCCTTTCCTTTCCTTTTTTCTATCTCCTTTTCCTTTCCATTCCTTTTTTCTATCTTCCTTTCCTTTCCTTTCCTTTCCTTTTTTCTATCTCCCTTTCCTTTCCTTTCCT